>NC_056749.1:164443224-164665724 GCF_019279795.1 Protopterus annectens
ATACTTGCTTTTAACTGTTTAATGTAGTCTATCAGGTAGTCAAGGGAAAATGGTATTTATAATATATATTTTAAAGTAAATTAGCATTCTTGTCACATGCACAGGCAAGGGCCTTATAGAATGAGGTCCAATAGGTGGTTTGTGAGGAGTGCTTGTTGTGATAGTGCTATACAGTAGAAGATACAAAGTTAGGTAGCTAAAAACATTTTTATACAGTAAAATCAATGAAGCGTTATAAAAATGAAAAGAACATAGTGAAACCCTCAAGTATTTGCACCCTATCCAGCTCTAACACACAGTTTCTCTCAGGAGCATTGGGAAAGTATATGCAGTCTTTACGACTGTCCCCTCATAGCATCCTTGTTTCAAGAACTGCAGAAACATGCACACCTTCCATGAGACTACCCATGTACCCTATCCAACTCACAGGAACAGCAGAAGTGTGCATACTCTTTGACTGTGCCTCTGTTTCATCCTTTTGGCTATCAGTGTTGTGACTGTGAAGTATCTAAGCCTGCTGGTGTCCAAAGTAGGTTGACCTGCTGTGGGGGTAATATATGGTCAGCACCAGACAATTCCCCAGCCAGCAAACAAATAGGTAGGGGATGCACATATGCCTCTGATTCTGAGACCCTGCTGCTCATTCGCAAGCCTTCATCATAAACATAAATAACATGGAGATTCCCCATTTGCTCAAGTTATCCCTGTTTATCTAGAATTAGTTAATGAGTACGTAATTCCCAAGAATAATTTTAATGGGGTTAAATACCAGCAGACATACCTGGCAAGTGTTCCTCATTTGGGGTATTAAAAAGTTTATTTTCTTCAAGGTTCCACACTGAAAAGGACTGCCACGCATTTAGTGTCAGGAATTTTTTAAATGGTAGCCATTGTAAATAGTTAAATCATATTAGTTCATTAACTGAACAATTGTATAAGTAAACATATGACATTTTATCCATTCTGAGTATCCTAGTTGAAGCTGTTAGTAAATGTTCCACATTTTGCCCATCTGTTCCCATCACGAGAAGTAGTGTTCCTCATTTAATAGATGGAAGGTTGAGAGCTATGCCACCAGAAATTGTTTGTGAATGTAGATCATAAAATTTCAATAGATCATGATCATTAGCTCTTCTACAAGGCTATATAGCAGTTGCTGGACTGAATTATTTTACTCTGAGGGATAATAACTTTGTAGAACTATACAGCTCAGGATCCTTACCTCATTACAATCTATGTAAATGAAATGCTGGGAAATGTTTACATTTTTAGAACAAATAGCCAAAGGACTTCACATTAAAATACAGACGTGTATCAGTGACAAGTTTATCCCTTTGGTTACAACACTGCAACTTTCATTGTGAGGGACTCGAGGTATCAGTGTGTTAGTAAGCTGTATTGCAAAGCAGAAAAAGTTTTTTTTTTTTTTTCTTTTTGTTTTTTTTTATGCATTTGTTAACCAGCTACGCCCACTGGACCCAGCCTTTCAAGGGCAACCCAAGAGCACTGTCAGGTCAGGTGAGTTTCTCGGAGTAACACAGTAGGCAAGGAAATGTGGGAGGAATCAAGCTTTAGACCTTTTCACTACATGTAGCAGCTCAGAGCCGTAATCTTCCAGGATAACTGGCAGATACGCAAGAGTACATTGTCAGCAAAGGAAGGTGACAAGCTATGGCTAGAGAGAAAATAATAGAAATCATTCCTAGAGGTTATAGATATTTAATACAGGTAGGTATTTAATACATTAGAGGGCAGTATGCATTTTTAATTAAGAATTTACCTTGAATTACTTCTTTTTCTATCTAAATTCCTGTCTTATGTTGTTGCCTAACTGGAAAGAAAGTGGCATCAGAGAGCAGCTTAGCAGCTACCATTGTCACTAGCTCTGTGACAAGTCTCTAAAAGTTTGTGGATAAATCAACTAGGGTAATCTATTTTATCTCATTTAAAGTTACACGGTTGAAAGGGTTGGCTGCAGAGTTGCAACAAATGTATAGATTTATGAAAACAGAAAATTGTATGGAAATCATACTTTTTATCCTACTGTCTCTTGAAGGGTAAACCAAAAATAATGAGGCTCGCAGGTTTTGGATCACAAACACATTTTAAATATCACAATAATCTGTTGAAAAGTTTACAAAATAAAAGAATTTCTTTTAATGAGCTCTTTCTTTAAAAGAAGTTACTGACTGCAGTGTCTGGCATAGATTTATTAAGTTCACAGGCAAATACTAGGTTATCTGTCTGCATAATATTACAAGTGTAACAAATAATCAGAAGTTAGCATGAGAGCTTGAACTGTGCATCCTTGAAGTAAAGACTCTAACCATTATACTAGTCTCTCCCCATTTAAAAAAACACCCATCTCTGTTTTGTCACAGAATCACATATTTTTCAGAAGCAGAAAAACATTTAAGGCAAAATCATGGGCATTCCTGAAAGTTAAGTGTGTTGTGGTCCAAATTAATACATTTCCCGACTTACTTTCTGTGATGCATGTAGTTTTCAAAGAAAATGTTAACATTGTTAACATAAGTCAATATCTGTAAGAAAAAGTTAAGTAACCAAAGCTACTTTAGCCCTTTTTCATACAGCAATTGACCAGAATTAATAGTTTTCTTTTTTTCTTTTTGTGTGAAATAAAAAAATTAATTTGAAATTTGGTTATTTACTCTTAGCTCTTTGAGGTGCACAATCTCAGTCTGTTTATACATCATTCATATTTTACAAGGATGTCTTCAGCATCATTTCCTTGCTGCAAAAGTACATAACTTACACAAATAATACATGCATATGAAATAACTTTTCTAACCATTATTATAGCAGATGTACTAACATCACATGCCCAAGGACAGACAACACTGGTTGGGAAGCAATGCACTTAATATGTAAAAGTTAATTTCTAATATGGTGATTTCCTCAAATGTATCATTCCAGGAGGATAAGTAAAAGGACAGAGATCAGGTCTCAGTTCAGCTGCCGTAAGTGAAAAGGTGCTAGTTATAAATGCAGACAAAATTTTATTGAATAATGTTGGTTATAAAAGTTCCTTTTAAAGTGAATCCTGTAGCATTGCATATTATTTATAGGCATGTATACTCTATGCATAGTAAAATTTCATGCTGTAATATAATGAATATTACCAAGTAATTTGTATCATCTGTTAAACTTAGTTATCACATCAGCTAGTTTGCAATGCAGAAGGTTAAGAATAGGTACTTTCTGAAGCTGGTTGAAATACTCTAGCTGTTTTTTTACAAAAAGAACCTATGCCCACAATGAAGCCACAAAAAAGGAAATTATATTAATACACTAATTCATGTCTTAACTCTAACAGACTAAACTTGTAATTACAGCTGTTTAGTTTTTAAATCTGCTGAGAAAACTTCAGTGGATAATGAACGCACTGCAGGAAGTCTAATTCACTGTTTACTTTATTAAAAACATTAATTTACTAGAATATTATATTTGCAGTGATGGTACACCATAGCTGCGTGAGTATGAGAAATGTGACATATATGTACAGCAGAAACACCATTATAGATTTTGTAGTTAAAAACTTATGAAGGACCATAAAAGTATAGATTTACAGTATTGATAATGTTCTTATAAAAAACATTATTCTGATTTAGAAGTTTCATCCTATACTAAAATTCATTAGATTACCTATGGGCAAGAACATCATATATGTACAACAGCACAATATCAAGTTTTGCACTCAGAGAGAGAAGAGATAGATGACATAAAAAGAAACTCAGCACAAAAAGCAGATTAGCACTGAAGTTCCTAGGTTAAAACGATTGTCTTTTTATAGGTATAACTGTGAAATCTTTATATTTGTTTTTTTGTTTTGTCCATCCATAAAACATTTGAGCACATAGTTCCAGGGGTAACAGGGGACTCCATCTTGAAGATTTATGTGTGATGTATAGTATTTTTATTATTTTTTTTATGTCTGTCATTTATAAATGGAGTTACTGTAGTCATTATAGATATGGATACTGAATAAAACTTTGTTGTTGTAAAGAAAAAAAAATATGACATCCATTATAAGAAGATCAACTCAATGCAAAATGTGCAATATCTGTTAACACAGATTATCTTAGTTAGATGCACATATAATGGTAGTCTGTAAAATGCTGAGGGACTTGTCCCTATGACACAATTAAGAACTCATAGCAGTCATACTGAAATACTAAGAACTTTACTTCTGCTCTATTTACCTCTACATATAGGTCCACAACAGTCATTTCAGAAACTGGCAAGTGAAGAGAGAGAAAAAATACTGCTTTTCAGATGGAATCTCACCCCAAAAAGACACTCATTTCCATCAGACTCCCATTTCCATCTATTTCCTACTGATAAACCCCAAGACTTTTAGAATCACAGCATTACATGATTGTAAAGATGTAAAGTGCATTTCTTCAGATGTACTTCGAGTAATACCCTTGCTAAGTACATACATATTGCTACTTGTCTGTTATGCAAGGACCAAGTGTTGGTCACACCTTATTTCTATATTCGTGTATGGATCTCATATATTCACAAACCTGACTGACCTCAATAATCTAGAATCCTGTTACAACAAAATTGCCAAATTTGCCACCAGTCATCAATACAGGACCCACCACTGCACTTCTCTCTCCCAGCTCAACTGGCTCGAGCTCCCTAACCTTTTATCCTTCAGTCAGCTTACCATGGCCCACAAAATAGTCCGCCAGCCCTGCAACTGCACTGCTCTTTCTAACCTAGTCCAACCTAGTATTAATCTCAGGTCCCTCAGATCATCTGACCAAATTAATACTAAAGGTTACCCAGTCCCAAAACCATCATGGTGACTAACTCTATTTACAAAATTGCCAAATTTTGGAACACACTTCCTCAGCCCATCACAAAAAAATCCTCACTATCATGAGTTCATACAACTCCTAAAAGACTATAGCTAGCCATTGGCATTGCTCCTGCTGTACTCCAGGCTAATTCTTCCAAACTCCCTAGTACATTACTCCTCCTAAATCTGTCCCCTTATCCTACTTCTTTTAGCCTCTTCTCTTTTCCCCTTCAGATGACGCTAAATTGCATATATGCTACTACTACATTCTGGTGGTCTGTTAGACATGGGTTCATATGAACCATTGCTCGTAACTGTACATGCAATTGTAATGGTGTTGATTCTCCATTAATACCACACTGTATGGTCACACTGAATTTGTATCCTCCGTATTCTTGTATTTGTCTTGTATATAATTGTCTAGTATTGTTACTGTGTTGGAGTTTTCACATTTGTATTTTCTGTATTTTTGTATATAATTATTATGCTTAGTATTGTTACTGTGTATGAGCTTTTCTCCCTGGGCCTCCACTGAAAACTGGCTCCTGGCCCAGTCTGATATTACCTGGTTAACAAATGTAATAAATAAATAAAAATATACACTTGGTGAAATAACTTATTTATGGATAGAAGCCACTGCTATGGAGAAGCCTCTCCTTTGTAAAGTGTAATGACTTAATGACAGGATAGCAACAGAATCTCCTCTTTTTTGGGATCATATATAGGTTGTCTCCAACCAACACATGCAGAAAAGGAGATTTAAAATTTATTAAGAACATTTTTTTCAGAATTGCTTTCTACCGAATATTGCTCTGGGAATTGTCTAAGAAACCAAAAAGTATATATATTTCTTTTAAAGAAGCAAATCTATTTATAGAGCAGTATCATGGGATTGTTACCATTCTTTTGAACTGCAATAAGGAAAGGATAAGCCGTTGGTATAAGTTCCACCTAGGAAAAATAATTCAAGAATGCATGTCTACTTCCCTATTACATTTTCATGCCAACAATAGAATGCAATCCCCATAGCTGGTATGTGGATTTCTCATTCGTCCACATAGATGGACTACAGTTACATTTTGAGGTCATCACAAAACTCCAATGCTTTCAATCCTCATGTGTATTTTCTGTCAATTATGTACGTCTTTTTCATTTTATGCACAGTGGTAGATTCCTCCAAAGCCTAAGTAGACGTCTGCTCGCAAATGCACCCATTTTCAAAATACAGCTGCTATCTTATAAGTAAATTACCAACAATTATGTTTGTGCAGTATACATTGTGGAATGGGTCTATTGATTTAAAAGGTATCAGATCAGATAGTCATTTAATCTAAACACATCTCTGCCCTAAGCATCCACTGAAAGTAGTGACTGTGATTTTAAGTAATTATTTTTACTTAATTCTTTCATCACAGGTTCATACCTCACACTCTCTCTGATTGTGAGATACTCTGTTAATTATGAAAACTTTACTCTGTTACTGCTATGATTAGTGACTTTTACAGAGAAATCAGGATCTGTCAGAGTCTTATGCTAGCATAATACAGAACCAAATATACTGCCTCAAATGCTTGTTACCATTGTGGATACACTATGGTTATAACTGAGACCTCTGGTCTTATCTGCCATTGTTATAAGATTTATATCAGATCTGTATTTGCTTTTCATAACTTTTCATTGAAATGGTATCATGATAAATTTGACAACATGATCATTCAGGCTATTACTTGAGTACCATCTATTTATTTTTAATCCTCATGTAGAACTAGTTTACCAGCAAGGGCCTACATATCTTACCTTTAAGTCTTCAGTGGTAGAATTTACCAATATGGGGGCCCCCACTTAAATCCTTTTTATTAAAATGCCATGTAAAAACTACTCCTGAACAAATCCCTGCAGAACTTATTTTTTGAGCTCTCGTTAAACATACCCACTGTTTTCACTTTATTTTCTATAAAACAGCGAGCTATATATAAAGCTGATGTTTACTTGTTTTTCATTGCACTAAAATATGATACCAGCATGTGGGATTAGTCAGAATTTTTTGCAAGAAACAAGAACATAGTATAACCAGACACCCTTGGTTCACTGTATTTTAATCCAAAAGAAAAGGCCAGCACCCGACTCCTGTAACATAGGCAATGCTGTTTTATTTCAAATTGAAACAGCAAAAAATATAACCGTACACCAACATGGTTGTACCAGTTTCGGCAAAGCCTTCCTCAGCAACCAAACATGATGCAACAAATGAAAAAAACCTAACATGCTGTTTTCTTACTTATAAATAAATTTGTATTAAATGCAAGGAGTGCCCTCTAGTGCATATATTAATAATGCACACATTACTATCCACATGAAGTAAATATGTAATTATATATCTAAAAAGATATAATAATATATAGAAAAACACAATGCAGAACTGGATACTTCAAAAATGATAATTCAAACCCGGAGGAAAAAGAGCCCCTAATCTGATAATCCACATTTTTTCTTTGTTAGTAAGCATTTCATGTAAAACATGAGATTATTTATGCCTAACCTTAATATGATCAATGACCATGAAACAAAAAATGCCTGTAGGGTGTATAGAAATGTGTTTATACAAAGAACTAGACCCCTTTTTGTTCTTAATATCACTAAGATGTTCCCCTATCCTGACCTTAAAGGGATGGGAAGTTTGTCCAACATAAAATGCTCTACAATTGCACTGGGCCAAATAAATCGCCCAAGAAGTACTACAATTGGCAAAACATAAAACATTGTAAACTTGTGGACAATTGTGTGAGGAAAAGGTCTGACATTTTAACACCCTAGGGCAATAGATACAATGACCACATGGGTAACGACCAAATATTAAACCTCCAAATAAATTAGTTTGAATAGTTGAGCATACATCCTTATTATAAACCCTCTTATAGTGACTGAAAAGAGATCCCAAAGACCGCCCTTTATGAAATGAATAGTGACACTGATCCCCTATATATTTCTTTAGGACTTCATCTGATTTTAACAAGTGCCAATGATTATGAATAATAATCATAAATCCAACAGTATTTCTGCCATAGGTTGTTGCCAATCTGAGCACATCTGAATTAACAGAATCCCGAACCCGATAAGATAAGTTTTGTTAGAAAGGTCCCTTTAGGCATAAGTCCCAGAGACGAGGGGGGAGGAAGCATCATAAATCAAGATGGGCTGGGGGATATCCTTCAACGGATGACCAAGATCTAGAATTTAAAATCAATAATGTGCACATTTCCTCTGTAATATTGGATGATCAACAAGTTGATGTACTGAATAAAGGACTAAGTTTTGTGCCTGGGTTTTTTGTTCAGGAGCATTATTTTGCAGAGGATGTGGTAAAATGTTGTCGCAATTTCAATTTAAAATGTCTTTTTCATGGTTCAGATAATGTTGCCTCTGACTTTAGGGAATTTCGCTTCAGGTCCTCCAGGTTCAGGCCACCTATGCAACCCATTGTACAAACATTCCAAAATGCTGTCCTTAAAGATTTACATCTATATTTATATAAACAGGACAGGTTGAAGGACAATTTGGATAAACATCAGAGAACACGTGTAGAAAAGTTAATCAACAACAAGGAAATTGTTGTTCTCTCTGTGGACAAGGGGTGAGTTGTGGTGGTCCAGGATTTGGGGGACTATGAAGCTGAAGGTGATCGTCAGCTATCTAATAACAATCATCAAGAAATGCAAGTGGATCCAACCATGCAATTCAAAAAGGATATTGACAATTTTTTAGATATGGCTAAAGATGAGGGCATCATTACTGATGATGTATGTTGTCATTTGAAGGTTGATTGTCCTAGCAGGCAGTACATTTATTTTCTACCGAAAATTCACAAAGATCCCATAAGATTGCCTGGTAGACCGATAGTATCAGGCAGTGGTTCCTTTACAGAACCTCTGTCTGAATTCCTTACATTTATTTAAAACCACTTTTGGTTTACATACGTTTAAGAATTCAGGATACCACACAGTTCCTTTCTATTTCTGAGACACAATTAGAATCCAATTGGCTTCTGTGCACCTTGGATGTCATCTCCTTATACACCAATATTCCCCATTGGGCAGGACTTTTGGCCCTGCAATATTGGTTGGGCAAGGCCAACATTTATAAGCCTGGTTTTAATACCCTTCTGGTTTGCATGACAGAACAGGTCCTGATTCATAATATTTTAAGGACAGATATTTTTGGCAGATTTAGGGCACCGCTATGGGGGCATCTTTTGCCCCCATTTATGCGGATTCATGGCATATGTGGAAGATCAGGTGATTTATGATATTGGTCAATATTTATATCAATGAAATGGACATATGGAGAAGATATCTTGATGACTGTTGGATGGTGTGGAGAGCTGATGTGGAATTCCTTATGATATTTTTAGAATATTTGAATGGCAATATATGGGGTATTGAATTTAAGTTGACTTATTCTAGATCTGAAATAACATTTTTGGATGTTTTGGTAAAAAGAACATATAGCAGCACTCTTGAAAGTGAGATATTTAGAAAATTTCCTCAATTCAATAACCTATTACATGCTACCAGTTTCCACCCCCAGCATGTCATCAAGAATATCCCCAAGTCTCAATTCCTTCATGTTAAAAGGATTTGTTCCAGCACTTCCACATACGACCATCACAGAAGGGATCTTATATCCAGGTTTAAGAGTAGGGGGTTACTTAGGGGGGGTGACATCACAAGCACTAATCGCTTTGCGAACCAGCAAGATAGAACTGACTTATTATCTTATCAGGTTCAGGATTCTGTTAATTCAGATGTGCTCAGATTGGTAACCTATGGGAGAAATACTGTTGGATTTATGAATATTATTCATAATCATTGGCACTTGTTAAAATCAGATGAAGTCCTGAAGAAATATATAGGGGAATCGGTGTCACTATTCATTTCGTAAAGGGCGGTCTTTGGCATCTCTTTTCTGATAAAATAGCATTTGTATAAGTTTCACTGTTTTGCTTCTTAAAATAAATTAATTACAGATATATAATCTTGTTTTGTAAAGTTCCATAATGTTGGGTTCTCTTTGGTATCCTTCAATATATTTTTATTTAAGAAATGAAGTGTAATGATCAGAGACCACAGTTGAAGTAATAAGCCCAGACATGCTACATTTGTCAGTTAGGGTTATTGGATTTAAATAAAAAATACACCACCTTGTGTTCTGGAATTTAGAAATTTGTTTCATGCTATTACTGTTAATATAGCCCAGGACAATCTATGTAGATAATCTCATTTGAATTACTAAATATACTCATGTAATTTGAAATATTAATGCCAAAAACTGGACTTAATTGTTTTGAATTATGCACATGTATTATAGTAATTCTGTAAAGAATGTGGTGTATAATGACTAAATATATGCTTCTGAGAGCCCCTCCATCACTATGAAGAAAGTTAATTAAATAATGGCAACAGTAATGTATTTTTCTCTGTTGGTACATTCATGCCCTTTTCTTATTACTGTCATGTGCACACTATGCTGCTGTCATTCATGCATTCCATTTAACCAGTCTCTATTAATGTGAGTGGGGAGATGAGGGGTGTATCACACAATGGTAACATCACAGAAAAAAAGTAGTTCATTGCTGTAGCAGGGAGAAGGGGTGTAATAGACAAAGACTTCAGCAGTCTCAATATGCTGCTGTAATTGCATATCATACTCCCTCTCCATAACTGTAGACGTGACTACAGTAACATCTTTCAATCTGCTGCTGTCATTCTCCAATACAAGCCCCCTCCTAGATTGGTATAATGTATGCAGTCAGTCCACTGTAACACCCCCTGTCACTTATAGTAATGATTACAGTAATGCGTTCAGTAATTAAGGGGGATCTCTCACAATGACAGTGACAGAGTTAAATACGGTAGCATATTATTCAGAAAGAGAGGTTTATCATACCATAGCAGCAGGGAGAAATATAGTAGCATGATGTTCTTCATCTCACATTGCTGCAGTCCTAAGACTTGGGTAGTCCGCTGTCCCAGTCGGCCCGAATACCAAAGTATAAGGCTGACGTCGGTCAAGGCGCATTAGTCTGACGTCAGGACGACAGGGTACAAATGCGCATGACCGACGTCATATCCTCAGTCTTTTTTGCCGCATGGTCCGATGCAGAAGCAGTATTGCGAGTGCAGGTTGGCGTTCTGAAATTTTCTGAAGTCGGAGTTTCAGACCGAATCAAAGTTGGCTAAGTACCCCGTTGGGGAATATTTTGGTTTTTTCTTGCCTCAGCATTTAACCGGATGTCAGAAAAAGTGAATAACTGTATTTCTTGTGGGAAACAGATACCTCATAGGGATTACCATACCTTGTGTATACCTTGCTTAGGGCCTGAGCACGACGTTGTTGGATGTCGCTCTTGTGCTAGATTTAACAAACGCACTATAAAGAGAAGATTAGACTGTGCCAGGTTAGTTTTTGGGAAGCGTTGTAATTATAAAATGCCGTCGGATACTCCGACGCCCGCTTCGTCTAAAAAGCGCAAGGACAAAGCAGCAAAGCCTAGGTTGGAAGAACCGTCTGTCCCGGACGTCGGTTCTTTACAGGGCTCGGTGGAGCCGGAGGTTCTGCCAGAAGTTTCTTTGGAGTCTCAGGGAGAGACTTTACTGTTACAAGATGTGTCCTCTCAGGAGGTAGGCCAGGCTGAGGGGGCTTCTCAGGTAGCTGTTCTCCCCTCCCTTCCTAAGGTGGTTAGGCCCTCCCCTTCTGTTTCCAAGGCTTCTTCGAGAGGCAGGCCAAGTTTAGCTTCAGTGGGTGTCTCTCCTAGTTCTTCAGGGTCTCTGCCTAAGAAACATATGCTTAAAATGGCAGAAGATTTGATTACTATGATTAGAGGTTCTATGCCCCCTCCTGATAAGAGGCCTAGGGTGGAACCTGAGCTTGAGAGTTTTGAGCAGTGTTCGGAGGCTTCTGAGTCTTCGGCTGAAGACTTACAGGAGTATCCTCCTTATTCTGATTCTGATGTAGATGATTCTACCCCTTCGGCTCCTCCTCCTGAGGATTTTTCTTTTTCAGAGACTCTTCATTCCATGAGGGAGCATTTTAAATGGGAAGGTCAAGATTTCTCTGATTCCAGGAAAAGGCTTAGGGAATTTTTGTTTCTACCCCAGCATAGGCCTTTAGCTATACCTCCTGTTCTGGATGTGGTAGAGGATGTTTTTGCAGAGGCTTCTCTGAACCCTGATTCTTTGCCTCCTGCTCCAGTTAAACCGGATAGATATTATAGGGTGCCTGAAGCGCATAAGTATCTTTTTAAGAGTCCTAGGGCAGACCCAGAAACTGTTTCTCAGGGGCCTAAAGGTGTTAAGGCTTCTGTTGTTAAAAATCCTGTTCCTCCTGATAAAGAGGCAAGGGCTTTGGATAGATGGGGAAAGCAGGTGTATACTTCTTCCACTTTAGCCATGAGGGCTTTGAATTGCCAGTTTCACATGTTAAAATACCAAAATTATCTCCTTTCACAATTGAAGTCTAAGGTGGATGCTCTGGCGGAAGGTATTGAGTGTAAAGAGTTGCAGGATTTAGTTCATGTTTCTGAACAGGTGGGTAAGCATTCTTTGCAATGTGGTTTTGATGCTGTACAGGCCTCTTCGAGGGTGGCTGCCACTGGTTCTGTTCTTCGCAGGCACGCCTGGCTGAGGGATCAGAATTTGGCTGAGCATGTTAAGACAAGGATTTTAGATGCTCCGTTACAATCTGATGTGTTGTTTGGTTCGCCTGTGGAAGCAGTTTTAAAGAAAATGGAGGACAAGGCTAAGTCTATGCAGACTGTTAAAGATTTTTGCAGGTTCAGCCTCCAAGTTTAGTAGAAATTGGCCTACTAAGGGGTGGACATATCCTTCTTATGATTCCCAGTCTAGGGGTAGGTCTAGACGTGGTAGGGGCAGAGCTCAAGGTTCTTTTAGGCCTAGAACAGGAGTTCACCTGCTCAGTCTTCTGGTGAGGGCAGGGGTCAGTCCTTTCGTAAACAGACCCAATGACCTGCCTTTTCAGCTGCCAGAACCTTCTCGTCTGGCAGCACCTTTGGGAGGAAGGCTGGCACTTTTCATAGAAAATTGGAGTTTAATTACCCAAGACAGATGGGTATTGGATATCATTCACCACGGTTACAGGTTTTATTTCCATACCTTGCCTCCTTTCAAAGGCATGCCAGACATTCCTCCTCTACAAAGAAAAGAGGCTCACAAGCAAATTTCTCTGTTACTCGAAATAGGGGCCATTCAGCCGGTTCCTGTGCCAGAAAGGGGCCTAGGATTTTATTCTCGCCTGTTCCTAGTACCAAAAAAGGGGAACACGTGGAGACCAATTTTGGATTTATCTATCCTCAACACTTATCTGGACATTCCTAAGTTCAAAATGTTGACGTTACAACAGCTTTTACCTCTGCTGGGAAAAGATCACTGGATGGTAACTTTAGATCTCAAGGAGGCTTACCTTCATGTGCCTATCAGACTAAGTTGCAGGAAGTTTCTGCGTTTTCGAGCTGGGAATTCCCATTATCAGTTCTCTGCATTGCCCTTTGGCTTATCTACTGCGCCAGAGTATTCACAAAAGTTCTGGCTCCAGTGATAGCTTACTTCAGGCTAAAAGGAATACAAATCTATCCTTACTTGGACGACTGCCTGATTCTGGCTCAAGAAAAGGAAGACCTTTTTCAGCATTTGGAATATGTGATAGCAGTGCTAAGATGCCTGGGGTATTCTGTGAACGAAATAAAGTCCAGTCTAGTACCCTCTCAAGACATGTGCTTTCTGGGTGTGAGACTGAATACAGCAACCCAGATGGCCTTTTTAACCCCGGACAAACAAAAGAATCTTTCCCTTTACTTCCATCAACTATCTCTTCAGTCCGGGCTGACTGCAAGGACAGTCCTTCAAGCCTTAGGGTTCATGGCATCTTGTATTCTGGTGCTTCCCAATGCCAAACTGCATATGAGGAAGCTGCAATGGTATCTGAAGAATCTATCGACACAGCACTGCCAGTATTTGGACACTGTCATTCAAATAATACCTTGCATTCAAAAGGAATTTTTGTGGTGGGCTCAGGAATGTCACCTAAACAAGGGACTCTCTGTGACCCGGCCAGAGGCGAGTCAGATTCTAACGACAGATGCCTCAGACATAGCTTGGGGAGCTCATCTGAATGGAAAGTGGATACAAGACAAGTGGCCTGCCAGGCTACAGCATCTACATATCAACATGAAGGAGATGTTAGCAGTCCAGTTTGCATTAATGGCTTTCAAGGAGTTACTTCTTCCAGGGCAGGTGTTGATTCTAACAGACAACACAACTGTCATGTGGTACATCAACAAACAAGGGGGAACACATTCTTATCCTCTATGCAGGCAAGCAATGATTTTGTGGGAGACTGCGCTCAGCTTGCAACTAAATCTTCAGGCAAGGTTTCTGCCGGGAGCACAGAACTCCTTAGCAGATGTGTTAAGCAGGCAAATCATGGATCCCCATGAGTGGAAACTGGATCTTCATGTATTTCGGAAATTGACAGTGTCATGGGGAGCTCCAGACATAGATCTGTTCGCTTCTCCGCTAAACCACCAGCTGCCAAAGTTTTGCACGAAAAGGTTTCATCACACAGCTTGGAAAGTGGATGCTCTTTCTTTCAGTTGGAAAAATCTTCATGTGTATGCCTTTCCACCTCTGCCTCTCCTCCCAAAGGTACTCCTAAAGGTCAGACAAGACAAGCCAAGGATGATTTTAATAGCTCCAGATTGGCCTCGGCAACACTGGTACCCATTACTGAGGAGTCTGGTAAGGAAGCCTCCATGGCCTTTACCTTTGATTCCACACCTATTGTCTCAGAGGGACGGTCATCTGCTCAATGTCAAGCTTCACTCTCTTCATCTAACAGCCTGGCATATTCTGTTTTGAACCACAGCAGGTCTCAACTTCCTCAACAAGTTTTGAATGTGATTATGGAAGCCAGAAGACCTAGTACAAGGAAAGTGTACGCAGAAAAATGGAAGAGATTTTTATTTTGGAGTGCAGCAAAGAATTTGGAGGTTTCTGAGCCTAATTTGAGTGTGGCTCTTCAATATCTTACTGAGTTATTGGACAAAGGTTTGTCTTTCTCTTCCATTAAGATTCATGCTGCAGCAATTTCAGCTCACTATGATTGTGACCCACCATTGTTTTCTCATCCTTTGTTCAAGCAATTTCTTAGAGGGGCAAAGAATATAAGACCCCACGTAGAGCTCCTACTCCTGCTTGGGACCTCAATTTTGTGTTGGAGAAACTTACTCTACAACCTTTTGAGCCTGCGGCTACTGCTGAATTGAAATACTTGTCATGGAAGACTGCTTTTTTGTTGGCCATTACTTCTGCAAGAAGGGTTTCTGAATTGCAGGCCCTTATGGCGGTTGAGCCTCTTTTGATTTTCCATAAGGATAGGGTATCATTACGTACTAATCCTTCCTTTATGCCTAAGGTGGTCTCTAGTGTGGCTTTAAACCAAACTATTCATTTGCCTACTTTTTATGCAGATCCCCAAAATAAGGGGGAAAAGATTTTGCACACTTTAGATGTACACAGGCAGTTGCGTTATTATTTAAGCAGGACTAAGGAATTTAGGCAGTCTCAGCAGTTGTTTGTTTCTTTTGCTTTGAGTTCTCAGGGCAAGCCTGTGTCAAAACAAACTATTTCTAAGTGGATTGGGTTTTGCATTGCATTTTGTTATTCCCATCATGGCAAGGAGATTCCAGCTGGGATTAGGCCTCATTCCACTAGGGCTACTGCCACTTCAACAGCATTTCTAAGGGGGGTGGCAACTAAGGATATTTTGGAGGCAGCTACTTGAAGTTCAGTGCATACTTTCTCTAAGCATTACCACCTTCCTCTCTACTCTAAATCTAGGGCTGGTTTTGCCACGGCTATTTTGCAGGGCATGTTGACAGCTCCAGCTTCTTTATGATTTGCCAGCCTCCCTTACCTCTGCTTTGGGATTCTACCCAAGTGTTAGGACTGCAGCAATGTGAGATGAAGAACATAGTACAGTTTTGTACCTACCATAAATGTAGATGTTCGAAGATCCACATTGCTGCAGTCCAATTTACCCTCCCTCCTTCCCCTCTGTGTTTAGGGGTGGTTGTGTGGGTGGGGTTGTACTTTGTAAATTTGTATATATTGTACATATATTTGGTACAGGAGTGTTTGGTGTTTTTGGTTTTGGCCTTATCTTTTTAGGGTCTTCTGACATCTGGGGCAAGAAAAGACTGAGGATATGACGTCGGTCATGCGCATTTGTACCCTGACGTCCTGACGTCAGACTAATGCGCCTTGACCGACGTCAGCCTTATACTTTGGTATTCGGGCCGACTGGGACAGCGGACTACCCAAGTGTTAGGACTGCAGCAATGTGGATCTTCGAACATCTACATTTATGGTAGGTACAAAACTGTACTTTATTTATAGCAGAAGGAGGGTTTGTCACACAATTGTATTTGTAATGTATTTCAATATGATGCTGACATTGAGTGACTATACTTTCCTTCTGTATGATACAAGTGAACAGATCTATCACATCAGTAGTTAAAAATCCTGTATTCTGTTGACATTGATCATCTTTCAGTCTACTCAAGAAATCCCAGGAATGCTTCACCATATGTGAAACCTTGTGACAAACTGCTTTGAGAAATCTATAGACCGTTGCCAGAGAGTAGGTCTTGGATCCCATGACAGACAGCTCAAGTAGAAGTAAAATGTACGATGCTTAGGCTTCAGTGGCAATCTTTGACCTAAAAATAGACTATAATTTATTTGATCCTTTTCATTTTCAAAATGTACTTTCTATTCTCACTATCATAAAACCTGGCCTGGCTGTTTTTTTTTTCTTTATCAGACATATTCTTAACAACCAACCTCCGCTTTCATATAGAACCAAGATATTACTGTGATCACTCTAGAATTTTGCTTGATATAGACTGGACTAATAGATCCAGAAACAAAAAATTCAGTCATAACTGGACTTTAAAACCTACCTTACTCCAGAAAGAAGATGATTGTAAAGAAATGATGTGTTCAATGAGCGTCTATGTAACTTTACTAACTCCCAAATTCCAGTAGACATACAATGGGCTACTGTGAAAGCACAAATCAGAGGTACACTAATTAACAAGGCATCATATTACAAAAAATGCATACGTCAAAAGAAACTAAAAGAATATATCTGCAGATTAAAGGATGAACTATACATAAACTATAACCCCAAAACAGTAAAAAATAAATGATCTTCAAAAAGAATTGCATTTGCTATAACCAACCAATTATCATTGAATGAGATGGAAATGTTAGCTAGATATTCTGAATGGACTCAGACTCCATCAAAATTTGTAGCGAGATGATAAACATTAAGAAAGCTTCCCCTTTAATAACTAAAATAACATATCAAAACAACATTTATAACACAAATGATGAAATTGTTAAAATTTTCAAACATATATCCTCAGACACATGGAAAACAGAGCTTATAATTCTCAGTCCATAAAAAATGTTTAAATGAATTCAACTTTCCAAAATGCTGCTAAAATCAAGAGAATCTTACAAAACCATTAACATTATTTATTATACATAACCTTAATCCTGCTGCATTTAACTAAATAAAGGAAAATGGTATGACAGACCTATACCTGACCAATTCTAGAACAATTCTGATTCCAAAATCAAATTCAAACACAAAAAAAAAATTATACACCAATCTCTCTTATAAATATAGCTATCAAAATATTTGCTTCATTACTAGCTAACAGATTGAAGTCCATACTAGCAAATATAATCTTGTCTAACCAACCAGGGTTTCTTCAGGGTAGACAAACTTGACTACATAATAACCCTGGACACAATGATTTTACTTCAGTGTAATTAACACATTCTTTGCACTTGATGCCTCTAACACCTTTGATAGAATTAACTTAAACTTTATTTTTTCAGTTGTGCCATATTTTGACATTCTGCAAGATTTTATGAAGTTAATAAAAGTTTTACATGACAATGCTCACACAACATTATATATAAATAAAACTCAGTCCTCCGCACTAATCATTGTAAATGGAACAAGACAAGGCTGTCTCCTATCCCCATACTTATTTAATATATATATATATATATATATATATATATATATATATATATATATATAGAAGAACTCTTTTTCCATACAACAGAAAACACTTTTCACCATATTCTGTTATTAAATAAGACAAAATTCACTTGAACTGCCTTTGCTGTGTTCTAAATCTCTAGTTTACTCTACCTAATACAGATCTTCCAAAAATATTACACTCCATTGAGATATTTTCAAAATTTTGTAATTATAAACTAAATGTGAATAAATCCTCTTTTTTTCATTAAATCCCAACTACACTCTAATCAGCCACTTTCCAGAAGCTCAGATTAAATTAAAAGATTTGCATAAGTATTTAGGGATAACTTTATATCAGGACCTAAATCTGTTTTTTGAAAATAATTTAATAAGATTATAGTCAGACATTGAACAAGATATCCTTAAATGGAATAAAATACAAATTCAATTGTAGTCGAAAGTGGTGATTATCAAGATGAAAATATTTCCAAGATTGTTGTTACAATTTAATGTATCCAGTATAATAATGATCCTATAACATTAGACAATGTTACACAGACAACTGCCACCCACTCTTAAGCTTAGTAAAAAAAAAAAAATGAAACAATAAAATAGTTTCAACTCCAGACAATAAAATCTGCCCCTCAGAAACAGTAGCAAATCATACCTTGCCCCAGAGTAATTATTACTACTCTCAGCAAGTTTGCACCCAGACTAGAAAATCAACCAATACTGTATTTTAACACAAAATTAAGTTATAAAAGTAGGAAAAAAGGTTAAAGTTACAGGGAAAACACTTTTATTAGCTAGATTGAGATGCTTTGTAATAAATTAACAATGGGAAGCACTCAGTGTAATAAAAAAAGCATATATTAGATACACAAATAGGCAACTAAGAAATGCACAGTTGACAGCCATTTTACCTGAGCTGAAGTTTAATGTAAATAACAGTAGTAAAATGTAAAATCACAGAGAAAAGCACTTGGATTAACAGCCAAGCAACTTTTACAAAGCTGGCACATTTAACTAAAACTGTAAAAAAGTTATGCAATTTGATTAAATATGCAAAAAAGTAATACAATCACCAACTGTAAGTACAATGATTTAAAGTACTTTTGTGAATACTTTGTGGACTTTAATCCTGAAAAACACCAGAAAATGGCTCTCGCCATGTGTGCTTTAGCTCACTGTCCTGGAATTCTTGGGAAAAATGCAGTTGAATGGCTACTATTAAAATGAGTACTAGAGGACTTCTAAATATATGCACCTGCACAAAATAAACAGCATTACAACTACTAGATCCAAAGACCTACACTTTGCTTGCCTCATAGATAGGATGCTGCTGAGGCAGGTATGTATTTTAGAGAATTCCCATTCTCTGGAATAGGCTCCCTGTCCATATGAAACAAAGTCCCTCCTAATCTTATTTAAGTGTAGCTTTGACCAGTGGAGGTGAAATCAGAAATTTACCCCCTGGTCTCGTGCCTATGACTTTGATGGATAGACGCAGCCAGTAAATCATGTCACAACTAAAAGTCACCCCTAATTTAAATGTCTAAAATATAAAATTTGTGGGTCGCATTTGGGTTGCATGGCCAGGCTTATAAAGGCCATAGTGGTTGTATGCCTAATATGCACCTATGAACCCTTAAGTGAAAAAGTGAAAGAAGAGGAAAGTAGTTGGAACTCTAGCCAGCAATATATGCCCCTCAGAAACAGCCGAAAATTGTCCAGTTACTGCACTCATATCCATTAGGTTAGACTAACTGTTCTTCACTGCTTTTACAAGTTAGGAATGGACCATATTAGCCTATGAGATAAAGCCATTTGATTTAAATTGGTCACTTGCTGCTACCTTATTGATCTCACATATTATTGTCACTTTTAATTTTTTTTACAAATGTGATTACTACAGTAGTCACAGCTCATATTTTTGGACTCTTTAGCCATATCCCATATTATTATCTTTTTGTAGTTTGGTGAATAATCCCCCTCTGTTGTATACCAAGACTAAGTTATTAATCTAGCCCATTTTGTCACAACTCTTCATCTGCACTGGTCAATGTGGAATTTCATTCAGATTTTGCCCCTTCTGTAACCATCTTGATAGATATAGGTTTTATGAGTAAGTGTAGTAATTGCCTCCTGGTTGCAAAAACTCCTTTTATTCCTACCATAGAATGATTCAGAATGTGGACGTGTAAGTCTTTAACTTGAAGACTACCTTTTCACTTCGGAACACATTTGGTAAACACAACACATGCACATACACAACATAGGGCACATCTAATAAACCACCTTATGTTGAGGTTATGCCTAAGCCTCCATAACAAGTGTACATTGGGCCCTGGATGGCATTCAGGTGACAGACCTCCTACCCCTGAACACACACTCTTTTGGAAAGGGGCATGGGTAAATGCTCATCCTCTCTTGGATTCATCTTCCTGATGCAAAACCATTTATACTGGTCTTTATAATCCACCAAAGCCCATATCCATCAATTACAGCTACTTGACAGTGTGCCTTTCAAATATCTGACAGCAATAAAAAAAATGACCACAGTAAAGTATTCCAGTCTTCTTTACACAAATGCATACTAGTCCTGCAAAGCAAGACTAATGACTGTTTAGGTTGATCATGACAGCAGAGTAAGTGATTCTCATACACAGCCCCTGTAACTCAACAATCATAGCTCCATTATTCACGCTGTATACCTCAGATTTCTGAGTCTGGTAAAAAATAATTATTGACACAGTAATATATTTCAGGTTTGTTTCACCCAAACACACAGTAACCTGAGTATTTCAACTTATTTTATATAAATGCATACTAATGCAGCAAAAAAGAAGACTGTATAATTCCAAACAAATTCTTTAAGACTATTATTAAAAGTCTATCCAATTCTTATGGGCTCCCAGTTTGCTTCATATTAGTTACCAAAAGCTAATCTGCCCCAAAAAGGTGGAGGGGGGAGTCTGGGCCTCATGGACTTTAAACTCTATTATGAAATAATAAACACTAGTAGAATTATAGCTATTTCATATTATAATCTGACCAAAACTGAATAGAGCCCAGGGTAAGGGTTGGTATAATCATATAATCAACTGTAAATATCCTAAGGCCTTATCGTTTTCTTAACAAGGAAAATATCAAAGAAACTAAAATATGTTATAAATAAAATAATAACTTTACAAAGTATAAACAAATCACTTTAACAAGTCCATTCAAAATATTAAAACCAGTACACCTCAACGCAAATATTAAACTAAATAATTCATTATTTAACTTAAACAGGTAACCAAAGAAAATATTCTACTAGACATTATATGTACAAAAACCTTTCAATTAATGACTTAAACACTTGGAACCTTACTAAAAATGATTTGATTATACTGAAACAGATAAAGGAAATGACTTAGCCCTACTGGAGGACCAAAATATTAACAATAATATAAAGCTGTGTAGGATGTTCTGGAATACCTTTGTCCATGAAAATGAATGATATCAGGCACGTATAAATGAATTGTATCTATCAAATATCAGGATGCTGTTCTATATTCTAATTACTGGACCAAATTGAAACAAAGAATTCAAAACAGTCAGAAAACCCAGTCCGTCCAACTTCTTCTTTTTCTTCTTTCGGCTTTTCCCGGTTAGGGGTCGCCACAGCGGATCACCTTGTCCGCTCATGATTGGAAGTAGAGTTTTAAGGTGTCGAGTTGCCAGCCCAGTGCCCAACCTTCAACGGAAGGCCAGTCCGTCCAACTATCTTTTAAATTTCTCCCCTTTAACAAAGTTTTATATGCTCATTTAATGATAAACAACAATGCGTAATTAACTCCCATTAACTACTTAACAAATACTACTCTTCATCCCCACCAACTTGTTTACACCGTAAAGATCAAAAAGTTGATATCTTGCACATTTTTGGAATTCTAAATGCTCATATAAATTGTGGTGTTAATTAAGAGTCAAGCTAGACAAAATGAGCTATGAAAAGTCCACCCTCTCATGGGAATTTGCAATTTTACATATTCCTCCTATTGGTCTAACCAAGCAAAAAATACATGTTCTGAGTACCTTGTTCTCACTATTGAAATTGTATAGAACACAAAACGGGCTTGACAGATCTAAAATGTGGGATGGTTTTAAACAAATGGCAATCAAATATATTACAACTCACAAGATAATTAAAAAAAAAAAAAAAAAAGCAAATGTTACTACTATATACAATTGTGAAGTACACTCCTTGATCATATATTAAAATAAACTCCGTATTCTCAGTTAACGATAACCTGAACTAATTTTGGTAATCAACATGGTATAAATGATCTAAACTTAGATTTTCTAAGTCTCTTACAAATAGATTTTCAAATATATCAGATTATACAAGACGCATAGCACTTTTGTGCATAGTTTCTATAGTACTGTTTGGTTTTTCAATGTGTCTTATGAGATTATCTGTCTGTAAAATATTTATCAAATGGTTGACAAAAGTCTGTAACTGTGATTATTGAAGTTTTTTTTTTTAAAAAAAAAAATTCTAAATGAAATTTGGAAAAAAAAAAGAAATGCATAGTAATTTAAAAGCTTGCATTACAGGGTGCATAGGCAGACGAACTACACGCTTTTTCCTACTTAAACTTTTTTTCACTATCTCATTACTTTTATCATTATAGTATAGAGCTAGATTAATTTTTTTCAGCATCAGAAGCCTTGACTTTCATTAACTGATTACTCATTCTTTTTCTTAAGTTGATCAGAATAACAGCACTTATAAAAATCTTTAAAAAATATAAATGGTAGTAATTAATCTAGTCTAATATTCTGTCCAATATATATATATATATATATATATATATATATATATATATATATATATATATATATATATATGAAAATATGAAGCATTATTATTTGTAACTTTTTGCAACATGATAAATCATTTGCTTAAGGTTAACAAAGTGCCAGGTATTGCACATTTAAAGGTTACAGTGTCACTAACTGTATGAGTTAGTGTCTTGTTAATCCCAGAAGGCTTCAGTTATGTTTAAACGGATACAATTCATAATTGACCATATAACCCTAAGAGCTTTATTCCAAGTTACAGAAGTAGCTACTGTAGCACCAAATATGATGTCAGCACAATGGTCTCTGCATCCTCTTTAGCCTAGCTATAATTAATTTCTCCATCAGCAATCCAAAAATACTTTGTAGCAATGGTAAAATACATGTAAAGAAATAATTGTAAATTGTCAGCAGTATAATGTACCATGAACAATTTATGAAAATGACTTGAAGCTTGAAATCCTACCTTGTATTTTTTAGCTTGGAGATAGGGTTTACTGGGCATGCAAAGGTCAATGACCTATACCTGGTGAAGAGTCAGAGTACTCATTTCATTTTAAGGAGTTTCCATCTCTGTGGATAACAGTGAAGTAAATATGGTTTACATAACTCAGATATCTGTTCATAATGACAAAAGGCACACCTGGCTCTATGAAACAGTGATGGATTCCTCACTGCAGCATAGATGATTGGAGTTTGACTAGTGGTCCCAGAACTCAAGGATCCAGGCAGTAAAGAGAATGAGCAAAGAGGCATGCATCACTGACTTCCTCTAAATGTGGGGGGGGGGGGTGAGGAAGGAAGCTGATGCTCAGGAAGCAAGTAAGGAAAGTGTGATTTCTGCTGCAGAAACATGGGAAACCATTTCCTGAGTTTGAAAGGAGGGAGGTGGAGTTTCTTGCTGGCAGTGTCCCTTGGGGAATTGTGGGATGACCAATGGGTGTGGCCCATTTACACATCCACCTTTGACCTTGCAAGTTAGGCTTCCATGGGAATAAAATGTATGCCTAAAAGCAAAAAAAGAAAAAAAAAACTTGCATCACCTCATTGTCTAAATGATGACCCCCTTCTGGTCATCCCTGGGCACTGGGGAAAAATAGGACAGCTGACTGGAAAGGTGCTGATGGATGACTGAAAATAGGATCAATGAGAGTACAAAATTAAAAATAAAAGTGAGAGCCTATCACTGTTGCTGAAGGGAATCAGTTGACACGCACCATTTTTTTTATGTAAGACCTTGACACATTTATTGTGCAGCATAAATCATCACTTAGCTCCTTATTTATTTATTTCTTTAACCATCAAATAAATGTGAATATAAGATTTATGGAGTTGTTTAAATCTCTGTTTAACAGTCTAAATGAGGCAGTTTAAGAGGTGACTATAATTGTTTTTTAATGCTATGTTAGCTTTCTGGAGTAACAGTGCTTCATATGAAAAGGGCAACTGCATTCTCAAAAGCTTCCAACTATGAAGTAAATCCATCTAAATCCCTTATATTTCAAATCAACCCATTAGGACAAAATCTCCTCCCTCTCCCAGATACAGAAATTAAAGTTAAAAAAGCATTCCACTACCTAGGAATTAACTTTGAACATAACCAAAAAGACTCCTACCAAAATAATCTTCTCAAAACCTGGACTAACAAAGAAAATGACTTGGACAGATGGAAGCTAATGAAACTTTCAGTTCTATCAAAAGTGGCAGTAATTAAAATAAATATTTTATAAAAAAATTATACCAATTTAATGCTACCAACGCTATTATTCCTACCAACTTCTTTAAAAAATCAACAAAATACTAAGTTCATATGGTTTCCAAAAACCCAAGGATAGCTATAGCAAAACTTATTTTCCCTAAAGACAAAGGAAGTCTGGGGTTACCAGACTTTAAACTCTACTATGATCTAATATGCGCAAATACTTATAATAGCCAACCACATCCCAAAATATGCGGAATCCTTTCCAAAATGGGTTAATGTATGGTACTCTCATGTTTTAAAGACTAATATAAATCCTAAATCCATACCATTTATAGATGGAGCTAACCTAAAAGATATAAAACTTCATGCCTCCATTAAACACAAAATCAAAACCTTTCAATCGCTTCTGTCAGACCTACAACTAAAAAGTGCTTTAACCCTATTACAGCCAATACACTTGAACCTAAATTTAAAAATAGGAAATAAAATGATCATCCTAGATCAATATCCACAAATCAAAGATCTTACAGTCTGGGATCTATATAGACTTAAAACAGGTCATTAAAGATATCAAACATCATCTCAACCTTAATAACAAATGCACAATAATATTGAGACAATTGGCGGAAAAGATATCTATCTTCAGAGACATCCCACAAGAAATAGAAAATGTAATAACAAGCACACAGGCCTTAG
This sequence comes from Protopterus annectens, assembly GCF_019279795.1. Taxonomy (NCBI): domain Eukaryota; kingdom Metazoa; phylum Chordata; order Ceratodontiformes; family Protopteridae; genus Protopterus; species Protopterus annectens. The sequence continues at coordinate 164,468,436 of NC_056749.1, forward strand.
TCAAGTTCTTAAAAGTTCCAAAAAAATGCTATCAGCTACATACAAGTTAAGCACCTCTATAAAATACCAGTCCACCTGTACATCTGCTCAATACTGGAAAGACATGAATCCAGGAATAACTAATGCTCCGCTCTCACAAGCATGGTTTAATACAAACAAATACTCTCTCTACATGAAATTGACTTACACCCAGTTAATGGTCAACAATAATGCATATTACACGCCAGAATGACTAAATAAGTTTTTCTCGAATAACTCACCTTTCTGCCCCTTCTGTCCATCAAAAATAGTAGACTTACTACATATCCTCTGGTACTGCAAATTTGCACATAACCTCTGGGACTCATTAAGAATTAAACTTGACAAAATAGGTTATGGGAAATCTACATTATCCTGGGAATTTGCGATTCTACATGTTAACTCACTTCACATACCCACATCAGATTTAAGAATTCTGATCCCCATATTTGAACTAGTCAAATTATATATTACTCAAAACTGGATAGAGAGATCTAAATTAAACTGTGGAGAATTTACGAATATGTACCACACTTACATAAGGGGTTGGGAGGGTGGCCTAGTAGTTAAGGTGTTTGCCTTACAAAGACAAGGTGCAGGGTTTGAGTCTCACAAGGGATAATTGTCTAGGCTTACAATGGCTCACAAGGGCAGTTAGCCTAGTACTAACCTATCTCACACAAACTCATGATTAATGATAAAAAGAAACAAATACAATTCTTAAAAATATGGAAAAATATCTTAAACCACATATTAGAATAATAAATATCTATGTTATAACTATATAATTACCCACATTATTTGGTATGGAAGACCCTCTCTCTAATAACTTTGAAATAAAATCTCTAAGCAGCATAATTCATTGTAAAATAACATATGATTAGTAAAAGTTTCTCTCTCAGCTATTAGTGGCACTGGTTGTACAGTTGTAAATAGTTGAGTTCAGAGGTTTAATTTACTTCTTATATTATCTGCTGGTCAACTTTTGTTTCCTAATATTATGTCTATATTACCTCAGTTTATTTAGATAAATGTCTTATTGGGTTGGCTAATATCATTTGCTATACAGTAGATAACCAGTTCTTTTTTCTTCTGTCATGACAGGATGATATAGGCGATTCACGTTAAATGTCTGTATAATGTTTTTCATTTACTTTCAATGTATACTTTTTTTTTTTGTCATTAACATTTAAATCTGAAAATGCAATAAAATATAAGTTGGAAAAAAAAGGGCAACTGCAGTATGTTTTTATCTCTCACGTCTTGTACAAAAATTGTACACAGTACGGTATGATCTTCAGTCTGAGGAACATCTTTTCTCTTAACTGGTTACTTAAATGTTCTCCGTAGTGGTTCAAGTTGTCTGATAAAATGTGTGCAAACCTCATCTGCAACCTGTTCCTTGACTGAATTCTCTGATTTTGCCTATGTTGTTGTTTGTGGGAAAGGCATTAACCTTGGAGATGCCAGTCCACCACAGTCATATAAAATGTATCTGATTTTTCAGTAACCTGTTTTATACAAAAATGGCCATTTAAGCCTTGCTGTAAGGAGCTGTGAAGTGTTCCAAATTTTAATTCAAACATTTCTTAGAGTTTATTTTATTTTGATTTCTGATTACATGGACATTATAGGCAAAGTTGTCCTTTTGAATTAGATTAGAATAGATAACATTATTAATTATACTCTGGCATTCAAATGATTTCTTCATAAAATCAGGACTGGTTTCTCTTGATTGTAATCTTAAGAGCAAACTCAAATCTGTTTCCACAGAAATTTCAAAATTTGAATGACCTTGTTGTGTACCAGACATTATATATAATATTTTATCATTTTTATATGTCAGATAGAGCTCCTGTCTTAAGAAAGTGGTTAAGAATGGTTCACCACAGTCCTTGTATTTCTCAGTATATATGTTTTGAAGGCTGAGATTCCAATATAGCACATGCACATGACCCGACATACAAGTCACACAGTCCTAGAGCAATAGCACATGTGGTTGATTGATTTTGAGTATATACAACAGAATGGGCATTACTACATCCACGACACTTGACCATACACACTACTTTTATCACAGGATTTATTTGGAGTGATTTACACATTGGGTAATGAAACATTAGCATGTGCAACTCACTAAACACCTATTACATTAAGAACTGTGAATGTGTGTATGTGTGTATATATATATATATATATATATATATATATATATATATATATATATACGCACGCACACACAAGCTTGTATAACAATTTTCAGTGAGAGCTACTGCATAATAATCCTTTGCTTATTTTAAAAAATCCATGCTTGATTTATATATCTCTTTGAGAAGTTTATTTAATATATATTTTGTCATGATTTTATGCTGAACAGTAACATTCAAAATCTGAACTTTGGAAAACATAATCTGCTGTTTTCTAAATGTCATACTCATGAATCAGTCATTAATTTTGATAGAGAAGGTCATGGGCATTAAGCAAAACAGAAGTATTAAATATCAAGGATTCTATTTATACATAAAAATACTAGAAAAGCTTAAAGAATACATTCTAAATATATTTTAGCAAGAAAAAAATGATTTGAAATGTACCTGACAGGTTAATACATTTAAGCAAACAGTGGGCTAATTGAATATTGTTCACATTAAAAAAGATAGTAGACCCAAAATTAAAAAAAGAGATTAGAACCAGAAAGGCAAACTACAAAGAAACGTATATACTGTTAAGAAGTCAATGAATTGAGCACTTCCCGGTGAAACAGATTTTATTTTACCTTTTCTATGGAGAAGTATTCTGCTAGATATGTGTATGAGATCTGTCTTTAGCATTTAAGCTGGCTGCCTATTTCCTTTGTTACTTCATCTTCAGCATTGTGAACACAGCAAAACTGACATTACAGGTGGTTTCCCCACTGTCTGCTGAATGTTTGTTTCCCAATCGCACCCAACTTGCATTCATTGCATTGATAAGCTATGCACACCTTATGCTTGTATTCAGATTAACATTGGGCAAGCTGATCAGGACAATGGAAAGTTTTCTGGAAAGAGATGTCGGTTGCAAGGCAGGTATCTGTTCTCATCTCCCTGCAATCCTGTAGATTGGGTAGTCTCTGGGTAGAAGCCTACAAACTACACATGTTCCTCTAGCAGAAACTGTACTCCTTATCAGGAATCAGGAGATAGTTTCAGCACTTAATCAAAACTCATTGCAGACATTAGCATTACATTTAGTAATGTCCTTCATTGAAAGATATAAACTTTGGGAAACCAACATTACTTCTGCATAAGTCTTTGAGCTTTTTGTGGTAGAAAATGTGTTTCTGATGTAAGAGAAGTTCTGCTGATTTTAGAAGGATTTAATGCTGTTTGCATAAACACATTCAGATAGCTGATGCAGTTTAAGAAAACCCAAGTATTGGAGATATGCATCTAAGAGGCCAGAAGATGAGAAGAATTCAGTGAAGTGTAGTCTAGAATGTGAAATATGCAGCCAGGCATGATTACCCAGTTATACAGGATTGTTTCTGTTGTTGTTTCTCTTCATCCCACAATTCCCTGATGTTACCAGAAACTTTAATTTTGAGGAATATGGCTGAAGTGGACCAATGCTTGCAGTGGGAGACCAGAATCTTAATCTTTTCACCAGCACATTGTTTGACTATTTCCACGTTTCTCATCGTGTGGTAAAGGAGGTCATGGGGTTGAAAACAGAACACAGGATAAGGTAAAACAGTTTACAAGTATTTTGAAGTGGACCCCGACTACTCCCACTAGTTGCCAGAGGGGCTATACCGCACAAAAATAAGGAAGCATGTTTTGAGACTTCAACCTTTAGGAAGTAGTTGAATATGACCCAAGTGGGTTATTACAGCAGACATGAAATTTGGTGGGAGACAGTGAGGTAGTTTGTGGAGCAGTCAAACTGTTCTGTGCAAGAGACCACCCCCTTTTTAAAAAGAAGGCAGAAATGAAGTCAGTCCAACATAGTTAGCTAATTTCTTTTCAAGACAGTGAACTTGTTCAAGGATATTAGATGATGACCACCAGAACTGTCAGTCTATCAGAAATGTGAGACATGGTAATGTGAACCCTAGCACATTGAAAAATAAGATTTAGTTAAACTAAAATAGCAACTCCTGAACTTCACTGAAGTATTTTTCAAGTGATTTTCAGGGTAACAGTAGCACCATCTCCAAAATGGAAATCTTTATCCTAATATCTCTCATATATTCATTTTAAGGTCACTGTACCTTGGAGTAGATGAAATACATTAAGAACTGCAATCCACGGCACACATTCTCCTATTTGCAATTTTTTATTTTATTTTTTTACATTTATATGGATCACAGTTATTGCCCTTGAACATTCAAATGTCACTTTGCAATAATGCAATGTGCTGTTAGAACAACAACAACAAAAAAAAAACTGTAACAACATAAAGTACATTACTGAGTCAAAGTTTAAGATGGCTGTATTTTTGAGTGATATAGCCTGTTTAGTCTATAGGTTTTATGTGTAAACGTTTGAGAAGAGAACTGAGTGATTACCTTTATGGTTACTCCAAAGACAAGGCGGATATTTTTGTGCACTACTGTGAAGTCGTGTGTAATCTTCAGGATGTGAAAAGTCTAATAAGATGGTGCTGCTTTTAACCTACTGCCTTCTATGTGCAAAAAGTTATTGGACACTGTGATAAAAAGGAAGAAAGACATTTCTGCAGTTACAGCTTCTCTACCTGTTAGCTCCCCCATCCTGATTGGCTACCTGCTTTGTTTAGACAGCCCCAAAAAGATGAGTTTTTGCAGAAGTTATCTAGGGTCATAACTCACTGAAGCATATAACACCATTTTTGTATACTTCCAATTCACAGCCATAGCTCCTTTTGGCCTCCAGAACTTTTCTGGGCCTGATTTCTTTAACCAAGTGACTTATCAGCTAATAATAGGCAGTATTAGAAAGTGTAGAGAATTATTAACAGAATTGACAAAGGTTGTTAATTTAAGATGTCCTGCAGTAGAAAAAGTAATCAATTAATTTGTCACTTATTTATTTTCATATTTATGTTCCTGTTTTCACAGCTGAGAGCCCTACATGTTATTAATGGGTATGGTGTGAAATGCCACAGTAGGAATTTGGGAAAAGTAATTGTCCACTTTTATAACATTATACCTGAGATATTGCAAAAGGTGGGGTTGACATAATGATTAAGTAAGGTCCTTACCTTAAAAACAGAAGGTACAGGGATTGATTTTTGACCATGGGTTATTGTCTGGGCTTAAAATGGCCCTTCAGGGCAGTTAGCCTAGTATTCACCTATGAACCTATGGCAATTTGTTGGTGAAAGTTTAACAAAAACTATAATTTGGGTTTTATGTGCATTATAATATATTATAGCATTTATGGAAAGACTATGAATGCACCATTATCACTATAGCAAATATGTCTTACGGATAACATTATGTGTATAGGCTTTTACTGTTCACAAAATATTTACATTTGTTTATCTTATGCTTTTTGAGTTTATTTTTCAGAAAATGCTCTGAAATGCAAGATGTGTATGGGCTGCCAGAGGTATGATATTCCACACCACATAAGTAGAAAGGCTTACTGATAAAATGCAGAAAAGCAAATAGTGAAGAACATTTTATTAAATGTAGACCAGCTTTCAATCCTGCAGCCTCTTTTGCAGGCCATAAAAATATGTAAAACAGTACATCATAATTCACTATTCAGATAAATCACTTTAACAATTGCCAATAAAATGTGCAGAGCAATAAAATTAACTTGTCATGTACTTTACAAATTTTACTACCCCTTAATATAGACTTCACAAAAAGAAAGTCATAGGTTCATAGGATGATACTACGGTGTTGTCCCAGAGGCCTTATAAGCCTAGCCAAGATTTTCACCCATGTTCCCTCAAAGTCAGCACCTGTTTCCCCTGTCCAGCAGGGGACACAGGTAGGATCCCTTGGGGTGCAATTTCTGCTTCCCATCCAGTCATCCAGGTTCCTCTTAAAGAGAGCTAGAGAGGTACTTGCTTCACATGAAAAGAGTCTATCCCACAGATGGGGGAGTCTTTGTGACACAAATCTATCCCACCAACAAGTTCTATTTCTGCCACAGACCAGGTTAAGGCCTTTGCATGTGGGTTGCATGAATGGAGTTTGACTTATGGATATGCAGCAACTCCATCAAGGCTGGGTCGGAGATGACTTAGTATACCAGACACAGTTCACCTCTGAGCAGTCCGTATGAGAGTAGAGGGACAGGGTTTTAGCCTATCTGTATAGGATAGGTGTTTGAAACCCCGGATTTTCCTGGTCAGGAACCTCTGTGGTCTCTCCAACTGCTGCATGTGCTTGGCATGGTACATGCCGAAGGGGGCATTATACTTGATAATGGGTCTGATAAGGGAGGAATACAGGGATGCTATGACCTCTTGTTCCTGGATGATATACCCTTATTTATGAGGTGGGCCATGTAGAAAGCGTTCTGTACAATGGAGGCAATGTGGTGGTCAAAAGTCAAGTTGCTATCAACCTGGGTGCCCAAGTCCCTAATGACTAATTACGTGCTTAGTATGATGTTATTAATGTGCTAATTAGTGGAGATGCCATTTTCCCCAAAAGGGATAAGGATGCATTTCTTTGCATTCAGTTAGAGGCCATGCATCTGGCAGTAGTCATTAGTTTGTTTAAGGCCCTCTTGGAGGATATTCACATCACTACGGAAAATTTAAGACAGCGCCCAGCTTGCAGTCATCTGCAAACATGGTCAACCACAGACCATTGGTTTTGGCTTGCACGTCAGAAAAGTATATCCCAAACAGTAGAGGCACCAAGACCAGTCATTGGGGTACACTGCTTATTACAGGGCTACTACTAGAGGTGGCTTCCCCTATTTTGACCTAGTGAGTTCTATCAGTGAGCCAGTTAGCTACCCATCTGGTAACATAAAGGTTGATGCCTAGCTGAGAGAGTTTATCTATTATGCCCGAGTGGGGAATAGTGTTGAAGGCTTTGGCTAGGTCAAGGTAGGTGGTGTGCAGTCTTCCCCTTGTCCATAGCTTTGGTGACTGTTTAGAAGAAACTGACCAAGTTTAACAGGCAGGTTTCCAATGTCCTTGTTTATAAGGTCCATGATGCATTCCATGGCCTTGCAGATCAGGCTAGTTAGGCTGATGGGCTTATAATTGCCTTGGTCAGTGGATGCTACACCTTTGTGTAGAGGGATGACCATGGCTGTCCTCCATTCATCTGGGACGAAGCTGGTGCTCATGCTTTGGTTGAATAGGGTGCCTACTGGAGCTGAGAGCTCATGCCTGAGTTCATGTAGGATACAGCCAGGGATGTTATCTGGTCCCGTGGAGACTGTATTTGTTGCATTTGAGAGGGCATTAAAGACCTGCTTCCTGGTGATGAGGGGGGGCAGGTGCTGGTGATGTCCTGATTTTCTGATGCGGGGGGGACAGGAATGTGAAGTTTTCACTAAACCTGTCTGCCAGCAGGTTGGCTATATAGATGGCATTTGTGTATGTGGTGTTATTAACCACCTGTTCAGAGCAGGTTTGGTTGTTACCTTTGAGATTGCAGACATATGTGAAAAAGGCTTTGTCATTGTCCTTAGTGGATGTGGCCAATTTGGACTTAGCCTTAGAGGATTTTACCAGTGACCTTATTTGCTTGTTCAGACAAAGGAGAGATTGCTTCCAGTTTGGTACATGCTTCTTCTTGGCCCTGGACAGCATTTTTTTCCTTTTATTATAGAGTTTGTTTATTGCCGCTGTCCACTAGACAGGTTTAGACTTCCTTGAGGAAGATGATTTTGCCCTGTCAGGTATTGTTGATTGCATACAGCTATGCAGGTGCTCATATATTTTTTTTGGTGTAGGCTTGGATGTTAGTGGTAGTTCCAACTGAAGGGACAGTGGCTGTGACGCTGCTTATACCTGCTGTGAGGAGATTATAGAAAACTTTGGAAAATATTTTTGTTTGACCCTGACAAGGGGGGAGGGGGTCAGGGGAGGTGGTGACTTCAAAAGTGATCACTTTATGGTCAGAACTTACCAAGGAGGATGACAATGTAGGGGTACAACAGTGGCTACTCATGTTGATTAGGACCAGGTCCAGGATATTTTCACCTCTCATAGGGGTGTCCACCAGCTGATCCAGTGCATTGACATTCACAAAGTCAAGGAATATCTGGGCTTTCATGTTTGAGCTAGAATAGGTCTTCCATTCTATATTTGGGTAGGTAAAGTCACCCAGGATTAGGGAACAGGGTTGAAGCTTGATGGATTCAAGTACGTCCAGATAAGTGGAGTGGGTGACCTGAGTCATGGTTGGGAGTCTGTAGCTAGCTATGATTTTAATAGGTGTTTTGTCAACAGTTAAGTGCACTTGGAGTGTCTCCTGGGCGTCATACCGTTTGACCAGCCTAGAGGTGTGTATGTCTTTGATAAATATTGAATCTCCACCACCTTTGGCTTTGTAGCCCTCTGGGGTCTAAAAGTATGGTAGTTATGAGTAACCTGCTAAGGCTGGGGTGCTCTCCACAGCTTTGAACCAGGTTTAAGTGACTGCTTAAATGTCCGCATCCTCCAGGGCAAGGAATGCTTGCAATGAGTGCAGTTTCACACTAAGACTCCTAGCATTTGGCAGCATGCCCTTTAAATTTTGTTTAGAAGAATTTTTCAGGTTAGTAATTTTGTGCTCATGACCTTGCCTAAAAAAGGCACTATGGGGGTGGTAAGAGCCTTTGCCAGAATCCTGAAACCCAGGGGAGACAAATGAAGGCCATCTTTGGCAAAGCATCGTGATCTGTCATTTATGTCCTCCTATGCTGTCAGGTACTGTATCCCCTTGGAATGACACCAGAAACTAAGCCAATTGTTAGTCAATCATTTTCTGTTTGTATTGAAGCATCATTCTGGGTGAAGGTAGAATGCTGCTTAAGGCTAAGGACATACCTGCCTGGGACACACATTCACTGAGCTCAATCATGTCTCTCTTCATATAGTCCAGAGAGATACATCTCAAGTCATTCACCCCAACATGGACTATGACAGAGTCATAACAGTAGCTGTTAAGAGACTTCAGTGCGTGCATGATATGGCGGATTCTAGTACCTGACAACTTACCATGACTTTTTCCTTGTCTATCCTGTTGAGGGGCACATGTGTGTCTCACGATAAAGTCTCCTATGACTAGTATGTTGGGTTTGTTGAAAAAATATTTTGAGCTCTCTCTGCTTACTGCTTGCTGCTTCTTGCTGTGGGATTTGAAGTGTTCTTAAGACACTCAGTCTTGCTGGCTGGATTCTGCTAAAATTCAAAGTCTGGTTATATTTGCATTCACAGTCTGTTGCATACAGAAACTTGCAGAATATACACTGATGAGAGAATATACTTTGCAGCATCAACTTTAGAGAGCAGTAACAAATAACTTTTTATAATAAACCAAACGGAACCACGTTGCAGCTTAAAAGTACTGTTCCAACTTTACTTCTCATATAGTACAGATGATGTGAGAGATATAACATTTACCTTAGGACTTGTGTCCCTACCATACCTCTAACATAACTGGATTTATACAGCTCTTTATATACAGTTTTAGTCCTGTAGAAACAATACTAAGCTTCCTTGTTTAACAATGTCTTGTAAGAGACCAGCTTTTCTGACAGTGTGAATATCCTGTAACAGTGTCCTGATGTCCATGTAGAAAAACATATTTTGAGGAAACACATTGTTCTGTATTCTATTTGGATCTGTGTATATGAACATATGTTCTTGTGCCAATGCTGATAAGCATATCCTGTTTTTTATGCAGAAAAACATATTTTTGAGAAAACACATTGTCAGAGATCAGCTTTTCTGACAGTGTGAACATCCTGTATTTTATTTGGATCTTTGTATAAAAACATCTGTTCTTGTGCCATATCCTGTTTTTCCATGCACAAAAACATATTTTTGAGAAAACACATTGTCACAGTGTCATAAACATATCCTGTTATTTTAGGAAGCATATTGTGTCCATCCTGTTATTTTAGGAAACATATTGTGTCCATCTTTTATATATGCAGAAAAGCATGTCAGTGTTCTTTAAAAGCAGATTTTGCATTTTTGCTCTTGCATACATCCTGTTTCTGAGTCTGTAAGGGAAAAATTTCCATTCAGCAGATTCATTTTCCAAGCCATGGTCATTTAGTATGACTGCTGATCACATATTACTAAACTCTGTTTCTGCATTTAAGCAAGCTTTTTCTTTCAGCATATTTACAACATAATTAATTTAATAAAATCTAACAATTCCCTCTGTTTTTAAACATACTCAAAACATTTTATATAGAAAACACATTAAGAAACAAACCTATAGTCTTCTATTGATACAAGTCAAAATGCAATTTTACATAGTTAATACAATGATATTAAGTATTACTACAAAAACTGAATGTATTTCAAACTTTTTCTTTTGCAGACCATTCTGTGAAAATATTTTATCAATTATGAGCTGTGTCTGCTTTAATGTTATTTTTTTTTAACTTGATCAATTTATTCTTTTGCAATCACAGAATTTAATTTATGACTTAGAACTGTTTCATTAACTCTTTGCAACTGTTGAATTAACTATGAGACAATAACTATGTGCTACTGCAAGCATTTATACACTTCTGAAAATATACAGTTTCAATGTCATTTTAGCCATAACATTGTGATCAAGTCTTCAAACTGCTCATTAACATCTTGGTAAAATACTGAACTGGGCTTAGATAATAAATATTTGAAAGCAATTATTTTACTGGGGTAAAACCAGTGATATTACAACTTGGCAAATTACTTTTGAACTTATTACGATGTATCCTGTACAGTATGTATTTACACAGACTGTTTGCTATTTATGCATTTTAATCTAGTAGGTACCCTGGACCCATTTTTTATTTAAATATGGTTTTTCACACATATTTATTACTAGACATTCATTTAATTTGTACTGAATTCTTCTGCATTTGTACATACAAAGACTATCATTTGTACTGAATTCTTCTGCATTTGTACATACAAAGACTATAAAATACATTTAGTCTAATCTTACAAATTTAATAACATTAATATTAAGCAAAATCTTGGAAAATGTTTGTCTCTCTAGAAATATCTAGTGGAACTGATACTAAATCCATATGTCCTGTTATTTTAAACTACATACTTAGCAATTAAAAATATTCATGCTTTTTTATACCAACATTGTTTTGCCAAAAACATATTAAAAATAGTGACCAATCTTGATATTAGAAACATTTATGCATTTTGCATATCTTTATTCTCTCTTGTATAGCTTTAATAAAGCAATTTTAAATCATCTCTTGGTTTTTAAACCATCTCTTGTATAGCTTTACAGTTTAACAGGTTGTAAATACAATTTAATACTAAACAATACAGTAATAACCATTATGATAGCTATTAATAACTTGTAAAATATCTTATCCTGTCAGGTTTAATCCAGTTTACCAGTATTTCTAATACACTAACACCTGTTTTTCCCCTCCTTAAAAGAGTATTGTCAAGAAGGAATGAGATATTTTTTCCTGTAGCTTTATTTTAGACCCTTATTATTTATTTTTATGTAGCTTCATTTCAGACCCTTGTTGTTTATTTTTTCTGTAGCTTTATTTCAGACCCTTGTTGTTTATTTTTTCTGTAGCTTTATTTCAGACCCTTGTTGTTTATTTTTTCTGTAGCTTTATTTCAGACCCTTGTGTAGTATTGTTTATACAGTCAGTGTAAAACTGAGAAAGTGCCCCTCCCCCTTATACAGTCAGTGTAAAACTGAGAAAGTACCCCTCCCCCTGTAGTACTTCAGCACTGTTTACCTGCCCTATGCTGTGAGAATAGAATGTATGTCAGCCCAACACTTTGGTTATACATTTATTTTCTTAGGTTACTAAATAACGCTTTCACTGTATATTACCTCTAGTAGGTATTTACACCCTCCTGCACAATTGATTTGAACTGTATATATATATACTACAGCCCATTTGCTGGCTGTACTTGATGCAACTGAGGTTTTTTTGTCCTTTTAACATTTACTTGAAAACAGATTATAAGTGACATCTATGCACAATTGTGGCATTTTATAACAATTACTAAATAGTGTTGCTTGTAAACATTTTAACAAGTATGTTTTAATAACAATGATGCTTTAGAAAAACTCAGGCTACTTGCCTGGCAATCAGTCTTGTTGTTTATCTTATCTTTTCAACATTTCCTGTAACTATTCATTCAGTCTAGGAAGGTCTGAGCTCACATTTCATACTCTATAAACTATAGTTAATTCTTTTGGCATTTTTCCTTTAATGTGATTGTGATTTGCATAACTATGCATTTATACAACATAAATAGACATAATTTTACAATTACCTTACATGGATTTCAGTATTTTTTATTTATTTAACTGTCCTGCCATTAATTTTACAAAAACTGTTTGAATAATACCATCTGTGATTTTCTTTTTAAAATTCAGAACTTTAACTATTTGGTGTTACTATATAATTATAAACAAATTGTAAAAAACAAAATAGATATTAGTTTAACCAACACATTTATATTTATATTATTTATATTTGCTGTTGTCTGCCTGTTATTCTTGTGTATTGTAACAGATGTACTCTAGATGAAAAGAACACACATGCATGTCTGTCTTGTATATGTATATCTTTATACAAGCATGTCATGTCTTGTGACTTTAAATTTTACTCATCTATTTTTATTTAATTTTATACACTAGAACAGTTTTGTTTACCTTTTGACTGTGCTAAGAATGGCATTCATATGCTTTACTTTACTGTAGTACTGATAGATGTCTTGCTTTAACTGAATGAAAGTAAAACATTTAAGAATGATTTGTCCAGACATCAGATCCTACCATCCTACCATGTATGTTTAACCATTTTCAAAACATAAACATATTATAAAATATATTTCTTTTGCACAGATTAGCTGTGTATGCAGGAAGTTCCCAGTCTCTGTCAGTTCAGTTAATTTATTTCCTTTATCCTGCAACTGCTGTTGAATTTTCTGGAATGTTGTATGGTCTTTCTGACATTCTTTAGTAAGCTGTTCTGCTGAATTTGAAACTCCTCTGCACTTTTGAAAAGATGTATGTATAACTTGTCTAAGCTTCCTGAACTCATTGTGTCTGTCTTTTAGAAGTTTACTACATTCCTTTGTAACAAAATGTACTAAGGGATCTATCAGTAACTGATTTGACTCACATGTGGTGACAGGACATAACTGTTCAACATTAGAATGTAATGGAAACACTTTACCCTTAGTTAATTCTTCAGATCTGTCTTTACAGTCTATTTTTTAGCAATATGATGCAATATTATTTTATGGCATAATACACAAAATGCAGTTTTTGTTGAAGCACACAATAAACATTTGTCATATTTCACATGGTTTTCTTTGAGATACCAGTCAAATATTGTAATACATTTGCATAATGCCTTACTATCAACCTGCCCTAATAAGGTTTTACATTTACTAATGTGCTGTGTATACCAACATAGCAATTTACTAAAGTTTGGTTTACTCCTGCATGAATTATAAATAATATCCATATTAATAATATAAAAACTGTCTAAGAATATACAAACTATGTAAGAATATACAAACTGTTAACATCATCCACACTAAATATGTGACACAGAAAAAAAGTCTTACCAGTTAGCAAGAAAACAGGTGATCAGGCTGCTATTGCAGATGGCTAGAAATTTTTCAGAGTCACTTGAGAAGCTGGTGAAGCACAACAGGCAGCGGACTACTGTGCTAGTGGACATTCACCTTTTCTTGAAGAATTTATGGCACTGCGAATTTCTTGAACTAGTCTCACTCCGGATTGTAGACGTCTAAAAAACTTTACTACTGCAAGCTGCATAAACTGGAATACTTCTGTTTAGGATTTACACATACGTACAAATGTTAGTTACTGCAATTTGACTGAAGTGACCCTCTGCAGGGCTTACCATCACTCCTCCTGTGTTTGAATTGAGATTGTAGGTTCAAATGCAGGCTAGCTTGCCATTGAAAAAAATTATATGGAGCTAGTCACTCAGCTGCCTCGCCATTGAAAAAATATTTTGAGCGCTCTCTGCTTACTGCTTGCTGCTTCTTGCTGTGGGATTTGAAGTGTTCTTAAGACACTCAGTCTTGCTGGCTGGATTCTGCTAAAATTCAAAGTCTGGTTATATTTGCATTCACAGTCTGTTGCATACAGAAACTTGCAGAATATACACTGATGAGAGAATATACTTTGCAGCATCAACTTTAGAGAGCAGTAACAAATACCTTTTTATAATAAACCAAACGGAACCACATTGCAGCTTAAAAGTACTGTTCCAACTTTACTTCTCATATAGTACAGATGATGTGAGAGATATAACATTTACCTTAGGACTTGTGTCCCTACCATACCTCTAACATAACTGGATTTATACAGCTCTTTATATACAGTTTTAGTCCTGTAGAAACAATACTAAGCTTCCTTGTTTAACAATGTCTTGTAAGAGACCAGCTTTTCTGACAGTGTGAATATCCTGTAACAGTGTCCTGATGTCCATGTAGAAAAACATATTTTTGAGGAAACACATTGTTCTGTATTCTATTTGGATCTGTGTATATGAACATATGTTCTTGTGCCAATGCTGATAAGCATATCCTGTTTTTTATGCAGAAAAACATATTTTTGAGAAAACACATTGTCAGAGATCAGCTTTTCTGACAGTGTGAACATCCTGTATTTTATTTGGATCTTTGTATAAAAACAAACATATTTTTGAGAAAACACATTGTCACAGTGTCATAAACATATCCTGTTGTTTTAGGAAACATATTGTGTCCATCCTGTTATTTTAGGAAACATATTGTGTCCATCTTTTATATATGCAGAAAAGCATGTCAGTGTTCTTTAAAAGCAGATTTTGCATTTTTGCTCTTGCATACATCCTGTTTCTGATTCTGTAAGGGAAAAATGTCCATTCAGCAGATTCCTTTTCCAAGCCATGGTCATTTAGTATGACTGCTGATCACATATTACTAAACTCTGTTTCTGCATTTAAGCAAGCTTTTTCTTTCAGCATATTTACAACATAATTAATTTAATAAAATCTAACATTTGTGACTGAGCCTTAGAGGCTGTGAGACACACGTGTGTACTAAGTGTGATGCTTGCTGCTGTGGGTTGTGATGTGTTTGTGTGTTTTTGCTTCAGCGGTCACTTTTGTTTAGGTATGTTTTTGTTGAGAACCCCCGCATATGTAGAAGTGTGTTGGACAGATGTGGGTGGTGGTAGAGGTGTGGTGTTCATAGTGTTTGTGCAGACAACCTTCTCTGTGCCAGATGTACTGGCTTGTGACTGAGAAAGCAAGAATTCTAGGTTCTTAATGTAATTGCATCTCTCACATATTGTGTTCCTAGGTGGTGGTAGTAGAGGGTTGTCTGTGTACATAAGACGGTTCCTACACTGTCTCAGGATGCCCATATCAACCAGACTAGCATGAGAAACCATAGGAAATTGTCCATCCATGGTTATCAGGATCTCTGGAAGAGAGGTCAGGGATAGTAGAGTAGGTACTATCTCGGGAGAGTACCTATAGGTGTGAGTAGGGCTGGACAAAATCAAAACAGTAGCTGCAGGCGAGGGCTTCACTCTCAGAGGAGTGCTGTTAAGGGAAAAAATGCAACTGAGATACCTTGCAAAAAGTGAAAACAGTGCAGTAGTGGTGAGCAGCAGGCAAACGAGCACAAACTCATGCAAATGCTGGGTTTAAATACCACAAAAACGAAAGTAAAATAGAAACACTGGACTTGACTAATCAGCCCTTGTGCCTGAGCTGTTAGCTCAACACCCTGTGCCAGACCAGTTCAAACCACTTCACTTACTCCCACCAAGTTCAGGCAGACCCTGGCCAACACAAGATGGCATAGCAGGAAACACAGAAATCACACAAACAGATCTGAATACAGTAAAACCTGTAACCAGACTATGCTAAAGATATTTAAACTCTGGTTAGGTTGATTAAACATAGGATACCAGATACACACTTAAATATAACATTAGCGAACAAGAGCAAACTGATTTAAACAAATTAACTAATTAATCAGTAAAAAAGCACAAAACTGGGCCCTGTTCCCGCAGGCTTCAATCAGGCAAGTTCTAATTACACACACTGCCACTAGGATGCAGGGGAACCCACTCCAAAAACGATGGCCTGGATTAGTGCACAAGTTGTACAAACAGAGCTAGATTCAGTAGATCTGCATCTAGTTTATACTACAGCAAACAAGGCACATGGATTTCAGAAAGTAACAATTCAAACAAGCAGGCACAATAAGCCTTCAATCAGCAATTCCCAGCTCAAGAGGGCAGAATCTTACCCTCTTCTCCCACAAGAGTGTAGACCACAAACCTTCTTAATGTAAAACAACTGACCTGAAGCCCAAGTACTTAAACCAAAAGGCTTAGAATAACAGTTACAATTTAATCAGGCTACGAACAACCAGTAATAAATGCATCAGAATAAACACAATTGAGTACGTTAAGAACAAGTAGCAAAAGCAAAATAAACTGAAGTAGGACGAAGATGAATAAAGTACAGTTTTTTTAGGTTAAGTGGGAAGGGATGAAACAAAATAATTCAAGGTTGAGAAACTAAGGGGGTGGGCCTTCCCAAGTGATCGATCTCTACTCAGTAAAATGGGCTGATGAGATGGGACTGGGAGTAGTGTCCAAAATGAGATTTATAATAGGGGTGGGCAACTCAAAAGCCACCTAATTTTGCAAAGGAATTATTTGGAAACTTTTTTAACTGACTCTAGCCAAGAATTCTTAAAACTCCAATAGAACAAAAAACTTAAAACAAATGTAATACTAGAATAAGATACAAAACAGAAGTAAACAAACCTTAAATAAAGAGCTTCAAATCAAAATTAAATGCAGTTAGAGATTAGTGATATTCATCGCAATGCAGACCACAAAAACAGTTCCAAGTTACCTCTGCCATTTTTCCAACCCAGGCCCTTGACAACTACAGCCTACTGCATTAATGTACTATGCCACACAGATCCGGAACCCTTTCTTCATTGAAATTGCCAGGAAACTTTGATAAGGCCTGCAGGGCTTGGAATTCAAATCCAGTATGAAGTCATTTTGCAAATTATTTCATTTCATATGTCTAATATGTTCCTATATTACTGGCCTTAAAACTTTTTATTTTTTTCAGCATAAAATAATTGTTAGAACTTGCATATGTCCTTAAGAATTCTAGTTGTTTGTTACTAATTGTAACAATAATAGTGTTTTGTCCCAGTCCCCTTCAATAAACTGCACAAAATGACATTTAATGACCTTTATTGAACGTCTATAAACATAACTTCATTGAACAATATTTTAATTTATTGATCACAACATGAAAATCCATATAAGTATTTACTAGGGCAGTGTAACTTTGCTCACCCTAACCAAATAAGCTGCGTCCTCACCTCCACTCACTAACTTACCTATCAAGCAGTGTCCTTGCTTCCGCTCGCTTATGTTCACTTATCAGGCATTATCCTCACCTTCACTTGCTTCCTTTTACTTATCATCATCTCCAGTTACTGGAGAGGTGCACAATGAGGTCCCAGATGGCAGAACTGCAGTTTGCATCAGCCAGTGCTCACTTTCATTCTCCAACTCATTGAATTAAACATCAAAGACCAGAGGGAGAAACCTATCACTCTTCTCCACCAACCAGCCCGATACAGCCTATTCCCCCTCATTCACTCCAAAAGCTTCTGCAAGCCCTCCAAAACAAACCTAAGTGTCCAGTAAAGAGGTCCAAACAAAAATAATTCAGGTGTACTCTATCTTCTCTGAACCAAACTGGATCCCTGTCATCGACATCCTAATACCCTATCATATAAAAATACCTCAATGGCCATCATCTCTCAGTCTTCATACTATCAACCCTACAGCAACACTTCAACATATGAATCACAGTCCAAGATTTAGCAATGTCATGTAACTCTACAACCCGTGCAACTGTTCTAATCACAATTAAGTCCACCTTGACTGGCTGAACTGTCTTACCTTGTTTCCAAGTCTGAGACCAAATATTTCAACAACAATCCTTCTTCGAGCAGCTGCAACACATGCTTAACAAAATCTTGCAATGCACTACTATATGCCTTCCTTTTGAAAGCTGCCCAGGATTCCTGTACCAACCATCTAATCATTCCAAGCCAACCTGACACACCTTGTCTGGTAACACCAGTGGCTCAGACCACTGACATGTTGACTTCTCCTGCTAGATTTTTAAAACCAGCCAAATTGGAACTAACTCCACACAGTCATATCCCTTCTCCAGTCATCTTTCCATCCTGTCAACCAATAAACCACGAACCATTCCCCCGCAAAATAAGCCCCCATCCCAATACTTCCTGCCGTATCTGTAACAATTGCAAATCCCCTTGAACAACCCAAACCAACTCATGAAAAGCCATACCATTAAACTGCTCCAAAAAAAATCCGCATGCACCAGCTTAATAACCCTCACCCAGTGATGTTTGCTTTCCCTCTTATTCAACAAAAGGTCACTAACCCACCAAAGAAATAACGTGGGTGAATTACACCTTAATCTGCACCTTGTCCCTGGATTTCCCCACTGAATCTTTTCTTTTAAACATGTTGCCTGGTAAACAACACAAACCATGGCCTGCATCACCTAGCAATCCCAGAAAACAGTGCTTTGCTTGAGCCTTCTAATTGCTGCCTAGCTCACAGAATACCCAGTTCCTCACACACCCTCAAAAACACGCACATATCTTCCAATGTTCTTTCAAACCCCTCACTTACTCTTAAGAAGTCATCCAGATTATGTACTGCTTTGTACCCCCCCCCCTTTCCTGCCAAATCCAATGGAGAGCAGTGCTAAACTTCTCAAAGTAGCACAGCCCACTGAGCATCCCATCGGCATAGCTTTATCAAAGTCAAACTTAAACCCAACCTCCCTGCTCAACAATGGCCACTCTTCCTCTCAAACTGGTAATAAATGAAAATGGATTCAGTATCTACCTTTACTGGCCATGGGTCCATAAGCTCCTGAATGGCCTGCGCTGCATCATCCAAACACCCATAGCTAACTTTTGCATCACTAACTGAAATTGTCATACACGGAATTCCCATCAGGATAAGACCACTGGTGAATCAAATGAAATTCCCTGCCGACTTCTTAGGAACCAACCCCAATGGAGAAACCTTAAAGCTGTTAAAGGGAGGAATTTTAACTGGCCAAATAACTTACCTATCCCCCCATACCTTTTCCACCAAGCCTTCCAAAATTTCTTCCCTCCTCAGCAAGGAACAGATTCCTAGAAATTGACCCCTCCCCCACCTGACATTATAGAAGATCCCTCAGAAAACCCATATATTTGACTGCAACTGCTGAATCAGAAAATTGCAAGAGCAGCTGACACAATACCTGTATGTTAATGGGAAAATGCATCCTCCGGTCTTCCTTTCGAGCCATAAAAGGACACCCCTTTCTCTGCCCTTAAAAATTTCCCTTACCCCAGCTACCCTAAAATCCAGGAAATGATAAAGGTAGCCCAGCAGAATCAGGCTGCTGCAGACTCAAATTAACCAACATGCCTTCACACCTGCCACCTGCCCAGCATACCCCCTTCCTGACCCCGCTTAACTTAACCCCACTGCTAACTGCTCCAAGGCTATTGACCATAGTGGCTAACCAAATGTCAGGATGTCTCACATCCCAACACAGTGACTGATCCACCGCCTTCCACTTCCAAAACCTGTGATCATACCACAACCAAGCATTCCCCATCCACAGGCACTGTGCCTCACAGATCATGAGAAAATAAGCTATGAGTGGTAAGGCCAAAGCTGGTATCCGTCTCCAACCAAACTGACATGTAATAAATTAAAGCCTAACACCCAGTTGTCCCATGTCCTTGGCCACAGTCTACTATCCTCCTCTGCCACAAGGCTGCTAAAAGTCTTAACGGTTTGCAGTTTCCAATTTCATCAAATGTTGTTCCCCGTCCACATCAATTATTTAGAAGTATCAACAAACTCCCCCCTCCAGATTTTTCCTGTAACTTAAACCGGTATTTGAGGTGGTCAAATACACCCCCTGCCTTGTCCCAGAGCCTGCTTAGCTAACCATTCACCCTTCCGGATCCCAAAGTCCAACCCAACCTCATGCTGTTATGACTCCACCCCACCTTGGATGACCTCAAACTCCCCATAATCAAACATAAACTGTCCTCATGGCCAAAGGCCTCCTCATGAAATTGTCCACGTGAGTGAATAGCCCCCCCCAAATCTCTGACATTCTTCAGCTGCATCATCTGCTTTACCCTGCCTTGGCATACCTCATCCTCACCTGTCCCTACATTACTCCCAAGCCACAACAACTCTGACATACCTAAATAAGCACCTAACAGTGTATCATTACCTGTGACCTCATTGTGCACCACTCTAGCAGCAGGAACATCCACTGCAGCAGAATCCATCACCTGTCGAGTCCGCTTCCCTTGAACCACTGGGTGTTGCAAACTCTGCACTTCCATCTGCAAAAGAAAAGACAACTGTAAATCCTATGAAAGAAGGTGAGAACAGACTTGAAGTTGGTAAGCCTTCCTTGAAAAAGGCTGGGATCACCATCTGAGCTATAATCTAAATAGGATCCATATTGCTAATAAAAAGAAATTGATTCTACAATCGGTAAATAAGAATGCTCACCATGAGATAAATCAAAAGCAATTCTTAAGTTACAGTAAATATAGCAATTAGTAAATGAGAAATACATAAGACAATTATCTCCTGCCATTCACAAAAACATGCAAAATAAATCATCTTTGCGATCTACTTGGAATTGGGCCACACAGAGTTTAAGCCAGCAAAGATGCTCACTGGGGAAGTATATTTAATTTTTTTTTTTTTATGGGGGGGGGGTGATTAAAACAAAGGATTGTGACTTTGTGCAGGTGTGCTCAGTACTTTAAAATTTCTCTAAGCAGCTCATTCTCGGACGCAGGAGAGTATTGTGATTTTGTGTAGGTGTGTACATTCACAAAGGAGAAGCTAACGGGCACCGTTTTCTACCAGGTTCTGTGCTTGTGCTCACGATGTAAGAGAAAAAAATATGTTCATCTTCAGATTGAAACACTCCCTCCCCAAACTAGGAATTAATCTTAGCACTGGCTAACTGACTGTGTTCTGTCTAGACAGACAAGAGAGTATGCACCCCACAGCTTTGCGTGATCTGATCTGTCAGGAAACCTTGGGAGACTAGAAGCAGTCACCTGAGTTTTATCTTATAATGGCACACAATTTATATCAATTTCTGTATGCTAAATATTGCTCTTATAAACCTAGAAAGTTGCTAGAATAAAAGGTCCCAAGCCACCACACATCCCCTGAAGGACACAAAGACAAACTGTCATGACCCAGTGAATTAATTCCTCAGTCATTTGCCAGAAAAATCCAGAAATCATAAAGTCCATGAGGAACAGAGAAAAACCATGAGGCAAAAATCTGGATACACCATGAAAATCTGTACAGTTGAGATGCATGATGCTAACACTTAGGGACTGGGACCCGAAGTTTGCTGAAAGACAACCAGAGGTCCATGAGGAGCAGACAAAACAAATGAGGTAAAATCTGGATGGACTGCAAAATCTGGCTCCACCCCTAACAGCCAAACACATGTCCATTGCCACATAAGCCTGGAGAAAGTCAAAACTGAAATCTAGAAAATTAATTAAGAAATATGTGAAGCCAGTTTTGTTACATAATGATCACCACAAATGCCACCACAACTGACCCAACATGTCAGTCCCCAGCCCGATCATGTGTCACACCATCCACCCACTCTAGCACTCACATTCTTCTCCAAGATTAAGCTGGTCAGAAAAATGAAATGATGAGCTGAAACCAAAGCAAGTGACAAACTCCGCTCAAAATAAAACAAAACCTTTGGATCCAACCAACATGGACCCCCCCAAATGAAGACCTCCAACAGGTGAGAGGCATGCACACCTGCTGCCTTAAAATGGAGTCCATGACCCCATCTAGATCAGTTGTGCCAAGTGGCAAAAAAATACACTGCTTTATGGCAAATGTGCAGCTTTGAATTATTTAGAGACAGTGGTGTGGTATGCAAAGGGCTCCCTCTACCGTTAATTTAACTGGGTGTATGCATGACCAACTGCCATTACTTGCAGTCCTCTCCTCGCCCACGAACCTGCTTCTGCAGCCCGAGAGCCTATTCAGCTGCCCATAAATCTTATTGTTATCACAAGCTGTGAAGACCACATTCCCTACACAACACCAGACAGCACACTGAGCTCCAACTACTCAGAGATGGCAAGTAAGCACAAATTATCTCATTTTGTTAATGATCTAAACAATAGCAGAACCCATAAATGCATCTGGCCACACAGCGTACCACTACCTCAGGATTTGTGTCGTGCAGAGATGGAAGGACACCCATTGTTATCTCCAAGGCAGCCCCTTTCCTGTAACTGGTAGAATAAGCGTGCGTATGTAAAATGGAATGGCAGGTGTGCTGAAAGCAGTTTCCCTTTAAATGAGGCACACACAGCTAAATACCACAATAATCTTACAAAACTAACTATCCACTGTTACTGCAGACCTAATTTTTAAGAGTAAGGGGCCCAGCTCCATAACAATCACTGCTTTTGAGAACGCTATGAAAAAAAATGTCCCTGCTGAAAAGGCAACCAGCACCAAGCAAGACAAAACCCGAGCCTAGTAAATGAACACAAGGCCACAGAATAGCCATAACACACTCCCAACCCCTTAATTAACTAACAAACTAAACTTAAACCCAGCCCACACCCTACTCAATAGAAAAGTCACCAGTGAAGCGCACAACCGAACAAATTACCAAGTCAGCAGACATGCCATCAAGAGGAAAAAAAAAAGAAATATACTCACCAACTACCACCATTAACTTGAGTCCTACCTGTTTCTGTGGAATACCTACAGGTTGTCTCGGGTGTAGCACTTGCCTTAGAAAGTTCATGCCAAAAATCTGATCCCTTACCCAGCTACACTCTCACAAAACCAGTTTAGCCCCTCCTTACACTTACCTCATTTCCTCCCAACACTTCTACTTTCCCAATTTAACCCGTTCATCCCCACCATACTCACTTTCTTCCACAGCCATCTTAACTCCCATTACTATTCCTACATGACCCACATCCGAATATGTCCCTGGACAAATTGGTTTGTTCCTTAACCTCATTTATCATGAACAGTAGAGAAGGCTCTAAGAAATAATTCAAATGTATTAATTACAAACAGTGAAGCTTTGCATGTGGTCTGAAAGAACTTTGTTTTTTGTGAGCAGTTATTTAACTGGCACGGTTACATATCCAGTATAATATGTGGAATGTGTCTGTGTATAGCTCTCAGAAAGAGTTTAGGCATAATGACACTGGCAGAATCTACCTCAGAGGTTTGTTTTGTAATCACACAATTAAATCATTTGTATACATACACAAGCACATATGGGCATACCGACACACACGCAAATTTCAAATATTTCATTAATTTGTGTTATCTAATCAAAAATCACTGAAAAAATTCATCGAAACGATAAAATTCACTGAGTCATATTTCACAAGCAATTGCATATACAACAAATAATTAAAATTTTTCCTCAGAGGCATGCCACCTACTCCCATTATTTAAATATTGTAACTCCAAGGTCCGACCACTGCATAGAAAGAAGTCACTATTGGTGTACAAGTAGAAACATCTAGAGATGGTGGTTACTACATAAGGTTGGGCATTGACAAGGTACAAACAGTATTTTAGACTAATTTGTCTTGTAATTTCTACGATCTTAAGATTTTAAATCTCATCAGCAGTGAATCTCTATAGCCTTATACAGTTTTCTGTGAATGTGTTTTAAATTAAATGAATTTTCAGTTAAATTTTTCAGTGATTGAGGATTAGATGAAAAGACAATATATGTGAAATGAACTACAACATCCATTTAGTGCCCTAAACTAGCACCCCTTCAACTCAAAGTTGAACACCTATTGAATACTCAAAACATCGATATACAAATTATCAATCTATAAAGATCAAAACATATAACACACCCTCCTGAATCCCAAACACCCCTCGCTAATTATACATATTAACTCCAAGATTACACTACAGCAAGGGAAGGGCAAAATGCCACATCCTGCTGCACTGCAATCCCCCATATCCAGCTACCAGAGTTTTACTAAAATCTGACATTTTGATCCAAAAAATGCTGGTAGCAAATGACTTAAATAATTTTTTAAAGTTGATATAATGTCTGCATCCCATTATTCACTTTATCGATCCAATTTTTCCTTAGAGTTAACCATACACTCCACTCATTCCTCTAGGTTGAGAGTCAAGTTAACTAGAAGAGAAACTTCCATTAATGCAGTAGGAATCAGTTGCCCACATCTTAACTCATCAGTGGAGTGCAAGCTCTACCATAACTTGCCTCGCAGGGGCCACAAGCATGATATCACACACAAACTAATAAAAATAAAAGTCTGTAAAGTGGCAAAACTTCTTCCAAATGACTTAAATAATAAAGTAACAGATAAAAATGTAGTAAAAAGGGCAAACCCACAGGACATCAGATAAAACAATTAAAATATCATACAGTTTAAAGAACACCATTGGTCACATGACAGTTAAAAGGTGCAGCTTCATTAAAGATTTAAAGTAATACACTTCCTTTCCCCTAACATTAATATTAAGATATATATATATATATATATATATATATATATATATATATATATATATATATATATAAAATAAAATTTAATATTTAATTAATAATAATTATTTCCCCTTTATGTCCACATTACCAATAGAATTTATCTCTCCAAGGCCTTCATTTTCAAAATACATACAATAGAACAATATTAATTTATTTCTGGCCATCCATAAGAATTAAAGTTGCCAAAACAATTCTCTCATTTCATACACTCCATTTGTCTATATAATAACATTGGCAGCTTTGTCTGGCAAAAATAGTATATGCAGCGATATGCCAAAGCTGCCAATGTTGTTATATAGGCAAAACAGAGAGTATGCTTAAAGACCGGATTTATGAGCATACTTATGATATTAAGAAGGATAAACTAATGAATGCATTGTTAAGCATATCTTAAGTTACCCAGGGCATGAATTTAAGCTTGTAGTAATACAACAAGTTGTACCAAATAAGAGGAGGAGCTATGACATTTCTCCTTGAATTGTATGGGATTTTAACTATTGTAGCTGATGAAGTCCTGTTGGTAATAGGATGAAAGCATTTTATGTTTGTGTTGTGTTTATTATGTTTTTATCTATGTTAATTTAATTTCAAAGTTGTTTGGAAGAAGTTCTGCTGCTTTATGGTTGTTCATTTTTGTTTATTTTTCTTAGTTTGTGTTTTGCTCCTGTCCATTAGTTTATATGTGATATCACACATGCCAGCCCTCACATAAGTAGAACATAACTGTGCTAAATGGGCTTGCAAGGCTTTTGTGGTCCTACACCCTTGTAGATTTTGTCAAAGCAATGAGTAGAGTCACCACCCCCACTCAGGATAGGCAAGTTGGCATCAGCTTTTCCCTCCTGTACTTCGACTGCCCAGTATTCCGAGTACCTGTACCACTAATGAAACACGGGTTACCTAGGTAATAGTTGGGTCTTTATCCTTGTACATCATGGGGCTTGGCTAAGACATAGATTATATTGTTACACACAGCCTCAGCTGAGACTATCCACTAGAAACTCTCGCACATTTATACTTTAGTGATGAGATAAATGTATTAATATGCTGTTAAAATAGTTTACTAACTTTTTAAAGAAGAAACATATGATCTTTCTATTAAAAATAATATTTTTATTTTTTCCCCCAGTATTCCAAAAACAAATATATGCACCTCTTCTACAGCACCAAAGTGCTGCCTGTAGATTTCCCTGATTTCACAATTTTAGCCAAAGTCTGTCCTTGTTTGCCGAGCAAAGCACATCCATGTCTCTACTTAATGCAGGAGCCTGGATAATATGTTTTGTAGCATCTGAATGTTTACTTGAAAGCACATGGGTAGGAGTAAATTCAACATGTCTGTCAAAGTAACAAGCCAGTATAACAGCCCACAGCTACTGAGATTATGTGCACTGAGATATTGCAAAAAGTTAACCGAATGTCCATTTTTTATAATCAACAAAGAATAATTCTAGAGTGACATACATGTTGTGCTTGGCAGATGTAAAACTGTATAACAGGAACACAGGTATAATGCATTATAACCAGTACACTCCGATATGACAAAGGGCATCTTGGATGCTTTGTTGGATTTCCCCATATTGTAACATTTTACTCTGACAAATGTACAGAAAGCAACACAAATGGTGATATGGCACAATTATCATTAAAAGATGGAACATAAATTTGTGTTATTTTGTGCAACAACAGTTACATATTCTGTCTTCTTACGCAATAGTTTTACATGACATTTAGTCAAGCATGCTCTTATGCATCTACCTTGAGCATTTTGCTGTTCCTGAATATAAGATATAGTTGTGTTGGCAGTCTTCAACAATGTTTAAGGAATGAAAACATCACAAAACTGCTGTTTCTGAAAACTTTTCCCTGAAAGCCATGATCATAAAATTACTTGGTATCAAAACTAAAAATGCACAGAACAAATAAAATGTTTTTGTGGAGGTCTCTGGATGTACACACATATCCCCTGCCCATTAATTATCTGCAGAGCTGAATAGCACCTGGAGAAAGGTGCATTTATGTTATAATTTTATTTCAGTTTCAGTATAAATAAATTACCTGTAGATGTTCAGAGAATGCATTTTAGAAAGCCATTCCCTGAAAAGAAAATGTGAACACTCATGCGACACCCCCTGGAAGTACCTAGTGATGTATCCTGGCTACAGAAATGGATGGACATGGCCCTGGCTACAAGAATGGATAGACATGGTAAGCTCTAGAGTTGAATAACCCAAAGAACAGTGTGATATGTGCACCAAGTAACACTGATAAGCACAATCTAGTTTTGCATGAAGCTACTATGTAGGCTGGAGAACATGACTTCTGTAGAATTTAATAAGAGTAATAATTTATTTCCAATGATTTAGTATTTTGTCCTACTAAGTTATCCACAACTTTATCAGAACAATTATAACAGTGCACTTAAATAACATAACAGATCACATGACTTTCTCATTTAAAGTCTTATCTTGGCCAAATCCGTCAATACCGACAAATATTCTGATAAATCAAATAGTACATCATACGTACATTTACTTTATATGTACTATAATATATGTTCCAACATATTAATAGATATGTATGCCAACAGTTCATACTATTATATTAATACAGATGTTCTTTAAATATTTCTGCAAATGTTTATAGGCGTATACCATATACTATAAAATAGTTTTTTATAAACTACTGGAAGATTGTACATTTAATTTCTACTAAATGTTTTTAAGGTTGTATTTGGGGGTATTCATGGATTTGGGTCACTTTAAATAAGAAAGCCATTTGATTAGTAATTATGTTTAACTGTATAAGTGTCCTGTTCTGATGAAGTCCTGGATAATTTTGTAGGCCGAAACTGCTAAACCAATGGAAATAAATTATTAATCTTATTAAAGTCTACCATAGTCGTATCTTCTCCAGCCTAATCAAGAGCGTTGTGCAACATGGATTGTGCCTAAGCTCTAGATTCTGCAAAGTCATTAATATGCATTTGAAAATGAAGAAATTAAAACTACTACTATTTATAAGTTTTGCTTAAACACACACTCATTTGACATGCTTGTATGTTTTTATATCTACATATATATATATATATATATATATATATATATATGTGTGTGTGTGTGTGTATGTATATCAACTAGAGACTGTATGTGCATGTATATTTTTCCCCTCTATTGCTTTAATGTTTCTTTAATTTTATACATAAACATATAAACTACAGACGGTATGGACATGTATATTTCTTTTTCTTACATTTATTTCTTTATGGTTTCTTTTAATTTAAATAAGGTTTATAATACTAGAACATTTCATTACCAACAAAAATCTTGGTTTGCACTTTGAGTTTTGAAAGAAGTAGGGCAGCAAAATCTCTAGTGCAGACGTGTAACAATAAAAACCCATGTAGCTATAATTATCCAGACTTTCTTCACCTCATGATAATATAAGAGTTAGCCCTTAGCTAAAACTACTTCCAGCACATAAAAAGTACCCATTCTCGTAGATGTTCTCAGAATATCTGGATTTTATGGTAGGAAAGGCAAAAGGTTGAATTATGTTAGAGGACATCAGTTTCTACAAAACAAACAAGCAGAAAATAAAGCAAAAACTGCACATAAAGAGATACATAATTATTGCTTACAAATAAGCATGGGTCATAACAAATGTTAGCACAAGCTTGATTAAAAGAAATTAATTGCAGTACAGGTCACACTTTGTACTGCTCAAGGATAAATGCAAAATTAAGTATGACCCAAGTAAATGGCTCAACATATTAAAAATGCAACAACAGATGATGGAAGTGACATATTGTAAACAAAGTCACAATATGAATATAGCAGAAGAGTATATTAGGAAAGAAATTATGGCATTTACAGCTGAATTAAGATCAAAGTGATTTATTTTGTTACAGAAAAACTCAAACAATATAAATAAATATGTAGATAGCACAGAAAAATATAAATATGTAAATTATTTGTTTCATAGTGCTGTTTATTTTCTTCCATATGAAGTGCGTTGGCATTTGTTCCTTCTTTATTATATTTCTGTTAGCCTCCAAGATGGTTATTTTTAAATATTACCATATAAGGACGTCATTAATAGTGGTTTTAACTCATCAGACCTTCATCTGTTGTAGCAACATCCACTTCTCTCATTATTGGACTCTTTCTCTCTGTCTCTGACTATGGTATTCTGGAACCTCTTTACTAAGCATTTGAATACGGTCCTTCAAATCTAAGAAGACATTTTTGGCTGACAAAAAGATTTAGTTGCACAGCAGAGGTGGTCACCATGGCCTTGTAACTTTTAATGGTGTTGAATAATTACTGATTGTTTATGTACCCTGAAACAGAGATGTAATCTTGTAATTTGCTAGGGAGTTCGATATGCAGTGAAGTGAACGGGCTTAATCTAAAATGTATTCAGTTACATTCCCATTTCCTGGAACTAATTTTCTTGCACCCAACAACACAAGAGAAGCGGATCTTCAGTATCTCAGTATACTACCTTATCAGAGGAAAAAGATTCAGATATGTGCAGTTCTCTCCTTCACTACCCTTAAATTTGCTCAGAATGGTTTCCCCAACCAAGGCTATTGCATCACAAACAGAAATATAACCTCAAAATTAATGACACAGTCAAGTAGTACTTCAATTGATCATTACTCACAGCAACATCACTGATGTTACAGCTTAACAGTGTTTTGCTTATTTATTATTTCATATAAATTTTTTATTTTATAGGCATTTATAAAGATACAGCTGAGAGGAGTATTGTAAGTAACAGAATAGACGCGGAGGATGTATATAACTTGGTTGAGGTTTGGATATGACTGTATTTATTGTAAATCAGGAGACCCCAGCAAAAGCACAGTACACCAGTGGGCAGCACATAGTGCAAGGATTCGGCACAGTATAACATGATGCATGGCAAGCAACTGTGAATCGTGTATAGGAAAACACAAAGCACAAGCATATGAGAAATGCAATCCATGTGGCAGGACGTGAACTATATAACCCAAGACTGCAGGCACAACAGTTGCACACTGTATATATCCCTGAAGATAGTACATAGTAGTAGGACACTGTTATGAAGAGCTTCATATGAGTATCTGTCCATGATTAGTATGTCATCACATAATCAAATATATCTACAGCTCATTTGCAGGCAAAACATAACAGATTTGGCACATTGGTATGTTTGCTAAGGAAGAACGCTGAGACTGCATTTCCACCTTAAAATGTGAGAAAGTGGAGACCATAATTTGTGTACAATAGCCCTAAAGGACACATGTTCAAATATGGATGTTTGAACATATTGGGTACTAACCATGGTACCAAAGAGCACAACACTGCAGGTATAATCTCTGCAGAGGACAGCATTCATGAGTGACACACACAACATCACTGTCGAATAAAACCTTATTCAGTAGTAATTTTTCTATGCCATGTGTGGGTCACTGTACAAGTGCTGTACAGCTACATCATTACTAATTTCTGTGGCATTGTCCATGCGTAGTAGCTGGAAAGGAAGCACAGTAGGCACAGGAATCATACCCTTTTAGATTCTTGCCTCATATTTTGGTAGTCTCCTCATAAAATTTGTGGTTTTCTGACAAATCAGTGAGGACTGAATCCACTAAATAATGACAGACACCCGAATTTCAGACTTCATATCATTCAGAAAATGCATGGTAACAAAACCTTTTATTCTTGCAACTTTCTAAGATGGTAAGATCTTTATCTTAGGTTCTTAGGTAGGTACTAGGTTATCGGCCCTGGGGCCTATACAAGTCCAGCCAAAAAGGTACCCTGGCTTTTGCCACCCAAGAAAATTATTTTCCTGTGCCACTGTCAAGCAGAGCCACAGAGGTGATCCCTGGGGTGAATTTCCTATTTCCCATCAAATCATCAAGATTTTTCTTGAGAGCTAATGAGGAGCTTTGTTTGATACAGATAGGTAGTTTATTCCAGAGTATGGGAAGTCTCTGGGACAGGAATCTATCCCTCCGGCATGTTCTGTTTATTGTGGTGACAAGGTTTAGGTCCCTAGAGCGTGTAGCTCGGAGAGATTGGGATTTCTTTAAGTGGAGCATGTCTAACAGCTCTGGGTTTGACATAGCTTTGTGTATTAGTCAGAGATCACCAATGAGTAGGCAATATGCGACGGAGTAAAGCTAGAGTTTTTTGAGACAGACTGTGTAGGGCATCTGTTTGAGGCCGGTAATCCTCTTTGTGAGGTATTTCTGCGGCCTTACTAGTTGTTGTAGATGTCTTGTGAGGTACATACCAAAATTGGGCATTCTACTCTATAATGGGTCTAATGAGTGATGAGTAGAGGGAACAATGACCTCTTTTTTCTGGATGAGAAACATTTTGTGATGTGTTAAGTATACTACTGCCTATGTTGTAGTTCATGGGTACAGAGTTTTTACCAAAGGGGATGACAATGCACTTTTTGGCATTCAACTTGAGACAATGGCTTTGACACGAGGCATCTCTCTCAGTGAGGCCCTTTTGTAGGATGTCCACATAGTTAGGAGTTTTGATTATGGCTCCTAGTTTGCAGTCATCTGCGAACTTCGTTAGCCAAAGACCTTCTGTGTCAGCCTGTACTTCAGAGAAGTAGATACCAAACAGGAGAGGACCCAGGACTGAACCCTGTGGTACACCACTTGTCTGAAGTTGGATTTGGAGTCTGCTACTGTCACAGTGTGGGTTCTGTCAGTGAACCAGTTGGCAACCCATCTTGTGACATAGGGATTCATACCTAGTTAAATGAGTTTATCTATAATTCCAGAGTGGGGGATGGTGTCGAAAGCCTTGGCAAGATCTAGATAGGCTGTGTGAACCACCTTACCCTTGTCTACAACTTTGGTGACTGCTTCAAATAAGTCCATCAGGTTTAGGAGACATGGTCTGCCTTTTCCAAACCCGAACTGGGTGGGGTCCAGAGTTTGGAGATTACCAATATCTTTGTAAGTTCAATGATGATACATTCCATGGCCTTGCAGACCAGGCTCATCAGGCTAATAGGGCAGTAGTTTGCAGGGTCCGTGGTGGCTCCCCCCTTGTGGAGTGGGATAACCGTCGCTGTGCACCATTCAGCAGGCACAAAGCCTGAGGTGAGGTTATGATTGAAATGGGACTTAGGTGGGGTGCCAGTTTGTTCTGTAGTTCATGTAGAACACAGCCTGGGATGTTGTCTGGTCCCATGGATGCTGTGTTCTTGGCTTTAGAGAGTGGTTTTTACCTGTGCAGCTGTGATTACAGGAACTTTGCATTCTTCCGGTATAGAGATGGGCTCTTTAGGGGGTGATAGGTTCAGTGCTAATTTTACCCCCCTATCTGCCAGGATGTTGGCAATATCAGTTGGGTCTGTATATTTAGTGCCATTGTGCTGTAACTCAGAGCAGATCTGAGTGTTGTTATTGAGATTATTGACATAGCTATAGAATGCTTTGTGGTTGTCTTTAGAATCAGTGGTGATTTTGTTTTCGTAACTAGCTTTGGAGGATTGTATCAGGGATTGTAGCTTCTTACTGAGGCTGACCAGGGAGCTCCTCCACTCATGTGATTTTACTCTCTTTTGCAACAGTTTCTTCCTTCTGTTGTACAGTTTGTTTATGGCAGGGGACCACCAGATTGGCTTCCTTTTTTTGGAGGATAGAATCTTGGCTCTGTTTGGGATAGCACGATCCATGCACTCATGTAAGTGCTTATAAAGTGCAATTGTGTAGAATTCAGTAGTCGTAACTGTATTGTCCATCTGCATTGGTGTCGGGAAGTTTACCACTTCTGCCTTAAGAAGCATGAAGTTGGCTTTGGAGAAATTTTTTATCATGGTTTCCTTAATAAGGGGTGGGTGCAGAATGTGGATATCTAGGGTAATTAGCTTATGGTCAGATAGGACCAATGAGGCATTGACTTCAGGTGTGGAACACCGGTCACTCATGTTGGTAATGGCTAGATCTAGGATATTGTTGCCCCTGGTAGGGGTGTGGATAAGTTGATCCAGGTCATTGGAGTTTATGAATTCCAGAAAGCGTTGAGCGAAGGAGTTGGTATATGACTAGTTTTCCCAGTTAATGGTGGCGTAGTTGAAATCGCCCATTATTAGGGTATTTGGTTGAACCCTAATATTTTCCAGTACATCAAGAAAAGAGGAGTGGGAATCCTGGGGCATGGTGGGTGATCTGTAGCAAGCTACAATTTGGATTGCAGTTTTGCCCAGAGTTAGTTGCACTTGGATAACCTCGGCTGCATTATGCTGAGCAACTAGCCTGGAGGTGTGGATATCCTTAATGCATATGGACACACCCCCACCTTTGGTGTTCAGATCCAGGTTACATGGCCGAAAAGTGTGGTATGAGTTATAGCCTGGTAATGCAGTGTTGCTCTCTGGAGCCTTGAACCAGGTCTTAGTCACTGCACAGATATTGATCTCTATTTTAAGGAGTGCCTCAAGTGAGTGCATTTTGAGATTTAGACTTCTAGCATTGAGTAGTCTCCCAAATTATTTTTGGTTTTGTTCAGATTTCTTGTGTTAAGAGGTTGAGAGGTATGCCAGAAATAAGCCTGCTATGGTACAGTCCACAGAGATATTGATATATCAGAGATACTATGACATACATTGTAAATGCAGCACAGCATCATGAATACATCCCCTAACCTGGCTGACAGCCAATGCACATAATAAGACTGTTGGGAGTTCATTAATACCATATGTCGTCAGTAAAATCCAGTGAGTCATAACTGCGTATTACGGCAAGAAGCTTTATTGTTCCAGAGCCAGTTTTGATAAATGAAATTAAACAGAAGTAAATCTAACACGGCAGATAACTAAGACTAAATTTGTGCAGTATAAATCAGAAGAACCTTGACTGAATTTAAATCATGCAATCAAGAGGTTTCTCATGATCTCTTGTGCAGTAATTTTCCATTTGTGCAATGACACTGTTCATTATAGAACTTGTAATAAAGCAAGGAAAAATGCAATAGTAGATTGTCTGTTTCAGACCGCTTCTCCTAGGCAAGCACTGTTCTGTACTATTTCTTTGTTTATAACAAAATAGAGCTGTCTCTCCTATATACACTTGTAACATGTAGCTATAGTTTAATGTTTTACAGAATACAAACACATTTTCTGATCTAGCTTGCTCATAAATAATTTAGACAGAATCCAAGTATATTCTGTGGCCTAGTTTGCTTAAAAATAATTTCAAAAATGAAGATATTCCTTCTGACAGTAATATTTTTAGCAGTTCAATATAAGTTCATAGGTAAGTACTAGGCTAGCTGCCCTTGCACCATTGTCCCTTTCTGTGCTCAGCATAACCTATCCCATTTGGTTATAGATTATCCTTACCCATCCCATGGTCAAAAATGATACATTACCCCTAATGGGAATAACTGGGATCATACCATAGAGAATTTGAGGGGACCCATGCATGAGATAATACTGCCTTTGTCCATTAGTAGTACAGGGGGCAGAACTGGGGTAAATTTTCTGTTTCCCATTTGTAGCCATAAGTTGTGCTTGAATACCTGTCCCTCCAAACCATTCTGCATTCTGTTGATGATGTAGAAGAGGATTAGATCCCTAGCCTAAATTGTTCTGATGCCATTTGACTTGTCGATGTGCAGTAAATCATATATATATATATATATATATATATATATATATATACACACACACACACACACACATATATAAATGTAGAATACTTTATAGGTACTATATAGTATAATATATACTACATAATCCAATTTACAGAAAATATATATCTAACAGAGACCAGTGACTCTCACAGTAAGTTATTCAACATTACAGGCAAATCCACTGATATCAGCCTTGTTGCTTATGCATCTGCCCATATGATAACAAAGATGTCTTTCAAACAATATATATATATATATATATATATATATATATTTTTTTTTTTAATCTATTTAACTGGACAAGCCTACTGAACAACCACCGAAACCAGTACCATGCCTCTCAACCTTTTAGAAAACCTAAAATAGTGGGAAGATTAAGACCCAAAAATAGGGACAAATTTGAAATATTAGTCTTATAAACATAGGAAGTTGCTAGAATAACAGGATATGAAGTCTAAAATTCAATTGCATGTCATTATTTAGTGACTTCAATACTTGGTGATTTACCAGCAAACTACAGCTTTCATGTGGAACAGACCAAAAATATAAGATAAAAATCTAGACAGTTGAGAAGTATGGCCAGGAGCAGTGTCTTCGTTAAGTGACTTGCTCAGTCACATTAAACAGAGTTAAAAGGAACCAACAGTGAATCCTTGACTACTGATTATCAGTTCAGAGCCTTAATTATCTGCTATAAATGCCATATATTATTACAGCAGTAAGCAATACAAAAGATGGTTTCGGGGAAGCACCCAATGCTTTGAGTGTGACACATCTATCAAAGCAAAAATGGCAAAGATATGCATAAAAATATATATTTTTCTTAAATATAGAATGCAGAGCAAAACTATTTTGCCATACTTACCACTGACTTGTGATGGGGAATAGTATGTGCTTGTGGCAGAACTGACAGTCCTGTCTTCTTTGCTTGCCCAACATGCCTTGTAGCATGTCATTGATAACACTTGGAAAATGTCAGCTGTGGTCACTTGGACTTAGCAGTCATATGGTTTGATGCCCCAGCTTGGTTCCAAAAGGTCAGCCAATGACCCTGTTTCGATTTTCTGGCCCACAAAAATGGGGCCAGTATGCTTCATTACACTCAACTATATGCCCACTATGGCTGCAGCAAGGTCATCCACATCACTGTAGGTGTGGAGGAAAGCCTGTTTATTGCACCCATACTGGTGAAACCCCTGGAAGAGCCGAACCACCTACTGATGAGTTTAGTGGACTATGTTTCCAACATGCTCAACAGACTTCCATAACACACCATTATCCAGATGCAAGAACCGCACTGTGTGTGCTGTCCACCTCCTGCGTCTCCTGCTGGAGTGTGCCCACCAAAGGTCTACATGGCATCACTAATCTAATCAATTAGTTAACTGCTTAACTCATAGCATCCAAAACATAGGTGACATCAAGATAGGGTCTCCATTTCAAGACTGACACGTAATCACCTGAATGATGGACGACTGTTAGTAAATAGGCATGACCCATAAGCCATGAGGAGGAAATGTGGCAAGGCTTCTGTGTGAAAACTCAAGCAAGAAGACAGGCAATTACATTCTACCAGCTAAGTAAATTATTCCAAAAATAAGTGAATGCTTTCCTTCCTTTTATAAGGAACATCATCAGGATAACAAGACACATTGAATTTGGTTGAGATATAGGAAAGGTACATCAACACATGCAAAAAAATCAGTTAGGATATACAAATGTCATTATATTTTAAACACTTTAAAATACAAAAATATTAAAAATATAAAATTATAAATCGTGTACAAGCAAGTAAGAGTATGGGTGGTATACCATGCAGAAGAAACTTGACATCTAAATCTTGTTTTTCAGATGACATTTTAAAGTTTATCATAAGACTACTTTTTATTTGCATTTAAAAATGCCAGTAATATTCTCTACAATCTGTCAATGTTTAGTGACCTAACTCCTTAATGATTTACTAGAAAATCACAGATGTTATGAGGAACAGACCACAAATATGAACCAAAATCAAAGGGCTTCTTAAAACATTGCTTGCATCAACATAGCTAGGTATTTCATTGTAGTATATCAATTTAGAAGGTGTGGCAAACATTGTAGCATTATAACTTTGTTTTATTTGGTTTTTAGTTTATTTCTTTTTTTGACATGGTGAGTCCACTGAACACCAATGTTCTTTGCAGGCTCATCCTGGGAGCACTCTGTACCCTAGGCCACAAGAAGCAGCTTGTTAACAGCTCTGAGTCCTAATCCTCCTCTGTAACCTGCAGTCAACGTTCTACTTCCATGACAACTAAAGATCCCTCTTTATCTACTTTTATAACTCTTACATCAATATAACTGCTTAACTTTCCCTATGAAGGATTAATATCAGACTATAGGCAAAGAGAAAGAAATAGGGGGGTGTTAAATGAAAAACCAGCACTGATAGAGTTTTTAGTAGAATCTGGAACAGAAGCTGCCATTAAAAAAGCATAATTAATAGAGCATATAAAATACTACATAATAACTATAAGAAACAATCAGAAGAGGTTATAAAGGATTAGGAAGAGAGACTGGACAAGCAATTCACAAAAAGCAATTGGAGGATATATGTATGTCTCCCAAATATGCAACAAAATCTAGAAGATTTAGGATTTTTGCCTGGAAGTGTTTGCATAGATATTTCTATATCCCAAGCAGACTTCAGAGAATTTTTTCTTCAGTCAGACAGTAACTGTTAGAGGTGTGATAGGGAAGAAAGAGATTATTGGGAATATATTTTCTGGGAGTGTGATGAATTGGCAGACTTTAAGGATTCCCCAAAGGATGCACTGTCGGAGATGCTGGGTGGACAGATTGTTCTGACAAGGGAGATGATTTTTCTGAGCTAGGATAAAGAATCGGAATTGCCTAGGCAAGATCAGGCCTTCATGTGTCCAATAATGGTGGTTTCCAAAAAAAGCTATTACTAGAAAATGGAAATCAAAACCTAAACCAACTATACTAGAAGTGGTAAATGTTGTAGCAGAGAGAAAACAACTGGAATTTAACCTTTAGAAAAGGGTAGGAGCAAACTACATAGGAAAAATGGGAATTGTGGGAACAATACATATAAGGGAGGAATGAGGTTTAAAAGGCGGGAGGACTTAAATGAGTTATGTAATGTTTGACTGAAAAAGACTGGCTAGATTGTAAGTAATGAATAATGTTTGCAACTGGAAGCATGTTAGTATGGTTTGTGATGTAAAATGCTTGCAACTAAGATTGTATCAGTGTGGTTTGTTTTCATTTGCTTAAATGTATGATTGCCTTTGTAGTAAGTGATAGTTTAATAGATGTTTCTTTAAAAAAAAAAAAAAGCAGGAATTGAATAATTTATGTAATGTTGCTTAGGTTATATGATATATAACAATATATATGAAGTAAAATGATTAGGTTAATTATAGTATGATTACTTTTATATTAATGTAAATTTACCTATGTCACAAGTGATAATTCAATAAAGGTGTTTGGAAAAAATATAACAGTTTAACTCACTTAATGCTTGTCTCTGAACTGTGAATAAATGATTAACATATTTGGAGGGGTATTTCAACATGTCTCATGTGGTGGTGGCATGTAGTTGCTAGTTTGTTTTCTGTTTTTAATCTTCCTTACATAATTGTTGTCGTTCTTTCTGTGTAAACATATCAGTTGAAGTTTTCTAATGTAATGTTTAAGCCTAATAGGCATATCAGCTATACTATTTCATTTAGTAAGAGCTGTATTTTTAGTGAGCACCTCCAAATAGGTATAATTCAACTGCAGGCTAGATAAATTAAATATTTTGAGTCCATTAATATTAATAATATAATTCTTCAATTAATCTGTTGGTTGTGAAATTTCCAATAACTCCTGCTTGTCATTCTGTTGTTCACATATACCTTTACTTCATTTTCTGCCTACAGAATACCCTGCTTCTCACTGGTCAGTGTTCTGTCCGTATTGCATCTCAGGAGTCTAATTGGTACTTGATTCTGCATGTTATTTGATAGCCTCCACCTTCTGTTCAATGTTTTTGGAACTTAGAGAATGGGCAAACTGTACATCAGTACCCTGATTGGAGAACGAATGTTCGCCAGCATGGTATTAATGTATAAGTAATGTCCGCTGAAAAATGACTCCACCACTTCACGGCAGCATATCAAGCTGCCGTGGAGCTCAAACAGGAAAAAACTAATGGCTGCCATTATTTTACACTCACTAAGCAGCACCTTTAGCTGTTTAATGAGTGTAAAATAAAAAAACAATAAATAAAAAGCATGTGTGTTAGAGTGTATGCTTGTATGAGATTAAGAGATTGATTGTGCTATTATTTTAGACTCGCTAATTAGTGCTTTTCCTGTTTAGCGAGTGTAAAAAAAATAAATGAAAAGGAAAAAAAAGGCTTGTGTGTTTGTTGTCTGCATGTGAGAGAGAATGTGTGCACGAAAGCAGAAGACGACTGTGTGCGTGTGTGATCGACCTTTTTCCTGGCAGCAGTAACAGTCAAGAGATTTCTGTATCTCTCGACCATATTTCTTAGCACAAGAAATCTGGATAGACACACAAATAATGTGGGAACAAATGACCAAAAATAGGGCCAGATTTTCCATATTGCTCTTATAAACTTAGAAAGTTGCTAGCATAACAGGGTTTCGATTAGCATGCATTTTTCTGAAGCAGAGAGGTGTGTGTGCGTGAGAGTGAGCAAGATGACTACTGACAGCAGCAGCAGAAAAGAGGTCTGCATACCTCTGCACCTTTCAGCTGAAGACATATGGATACAGCCTAAAATAAAGGTCTGAAACTCAAATGTATGTCATTATTTAGTACTTCAATGTCCAGTGACTGCCAGTGAACCAAATGATTTAGGAGTAAGATATCAAAAAATAAAGTAAATACCTGGTTATTTTTTTTAAAGTGTAATATTTTGGATGTAAAATGTTTCCTTCAACACCATTAACATATGCCACAGCAAGTTTGAAACATTAGGTGGAGGAACTATTTTACATCAAAAATATATTAAAAAAAATAAGTAAAACACAACAATTTTACAGAGAGACAGTTTTCTAAGTGCAGTAATGCCTGACAGGGTATGTAATTAATGGTCTTCCAGGGGTGTAGAGTTCCTCTTGCCTGTGCCGTCATGCCTCGTAACACCCCTGGGTGGGTGTTAATTACACATTCACACACACCCTTTCGGGCATTATTGCTTGCTTGATTCTGCCTGTTTACAATCTCATATTCAAGGGCGCCCGCAGGCAGGTGCAAGGGGGTGCACTTGCACCCCCCTGGAATCGGCAATCGGCTGAATACAGCATTTCAAACAAAGGTTTTCTGACTACAGCAAAGTCTTTCTTTTGTGCATTCTTCTTTAAGAAGATCGCGGGTAGGTGTGCTGACATCATCGCGGGAACTTAGATGGGCTGACATCATCACTATGTGAAAGCGGGAACATAGACAGGGTATTCGAGCGGGAACGGAACATGGGGTATGCAGGAACGGAAGATGGGACCCGTTCAGGTAGTGTGTGTGTGTGTGTGTGTGTGTGTGTGTGTGTGTGTGTGTGTGTGTGTGTGTGTGTGTGTGTGTGTGTGTGTGTGTGTGTGTAAAATGCCCCAGGTGTACATGGTGGTGGGTAGAGAATAAGGCTTGAACCCTGTACCTTGGGCCCAAGTGGCAAGAGCCTGAATTCCCTACCCACCACCATTTGTAAAAATATTGTAGGATTTTCCCTCATACCTTTTCTGTTCCTCATAAAATCTGTGGTTTCTGCATTTGTGTCCTTGTTGCCTGATATTCTTGGCTGTCTGGAGTGTTTCTCCCTGGGCCTCTGCTAAAAAAATTAGCTTTTTTTTTTTTTCAAAGTCAGACTTTCCTGGTTAATAAATGTAAATATTGGACTTCTTTTCTTCAGAAAGTGTATGGTAACAAAAGCAAGCTTTTATTCTAGCAATTTTCTAAGTGTACAAGATGGATATTTGAAATGTATCCCTGTGTTTGGGACTGTATTCCCCCCATTATTGGCTTCATCCAGGTTTTGTGCTAGGGTTGAGAGTTATGGTAAGAATTGAATTCACTGAATATGTTTGGGGGCTGTATTCACCCAGTGTTGACTTTGTTCAGTTATTTATTGGCTTCATCCAGGTATTTATTGGCTTCATCCAGGTTTTTTGCTAATGTTGTGAGCTATGGTAAGAACTGATTTCACTGAAAATGTTTGGGGCTATATTCTCTCATTACTGGCTTTGTCCGGGTGTTATTTGCTAAGAGGTTGAGAGCTATGGTGAGAACTGAATTCACTGAATGTTTGGTGGTTGTAGTCACCCATTATTGGCTTTGTTCAGGTCTTTTGTGCTAAGAGGTTGACAGCTGTGCTATGGTGAGAACTGAATTCACTAAATGGTAAAGTTTCAGTCTTCCTCTTTCACAAAACTGATTTGGCGTAGTGGTATGTTGCTTTGACTTTTGCACGGGGTCCCCTGGGTTCAAGACGTGGCAGTGAAATGTATGGTGGTAATGCAGCATTTTATTCTAGCAACTTTCAAACATTATACAAGCAATGTTTAAAATGTGTCCCTGTTGTTTGGCCTTTTGCCCCCCCCCCCCAATAAATTTCGGATTTTTCCAGATTTCTTGTGCTGCAAAGTTCAGAGATACAGTTGAGTGTCGAGTAGATTTTACAAGGAGCTGAGAACTGCAGGGGAGCAAAAGTTTAGTGCTGATTATGTTTAGTCTGCTTACATTAATAGCACAACAGATAGTGTACTTGCTTTAGATGCTGAAGGCTGTGGGTTCTACTCCCGCAGTAGGTAAATGCATTGCTGATGCTGTATTGTGTTGTAAAGGGGGTGGATGCTGCAGTCCTTTTGGCAAAGATACCTAGTAACTATGAACCTGTTAACAGTTTGCTATCCATTCTCTATTGCGATATTACTAGCTTTTCATTTTACTGCATGCAACAAAGGCAATTTATTCTTCAAGGGTAATTGGGCACTTTATTTGTAGATTAAATAATGACAAAGTGTTTGCTAGCAGCAACCTCTATTAGTTACAAATTTCTTCAATGTGGATTTTACTACAGAGATTGTGTATATTTTTTACTGATACTGGTGGACTTGAGTAGACGTTATGATGGAAATGTTCTGAATTGGGCAATTTTGTCATTGGTGGATGCTTTTTGTTTCTTTGTTTACTGGAAAAATTTTCAAAACAATAAATTTAAAATGCCCTTTAACAACTGTACTGTATTGTACAAGGAATATAATGTAATACAGTCAGGAAGGTGTATCAAAGAGCATGTGTATGTTATGTTCGAGGGGCCTATGATTTTGAAGACAGCCCAGAGTTAATATTTGCAATTGGCAAAATGTATTTTCTCCGAAAGTGGGTTTTGGTGCTGTTTCAATGCATGTGAGTTTCAAGGGCAGAGAAGTATTAATGTTAGTCTATTTTCATTGAGACTGCATTGCTTTAACAGATGTGTATTAGGGTTTGTGCTGTAAAATGCAAAATAAAACTTTCAAATGAAATCCTAAACCATCGCAGAAGTAAAGCAGTATGCACATTAGTGTTTATGGTAAATGGGGCAAAATAACCAAGGAATGGGACATTGGAATTGCTGCAGGGGGGGAGGCTCCATTTGACCATGATTTTGTGAGGGGGGGGGTAGCAAACTCGACAGCCCCGGTTGAACTATACCTCTCAGTTGTCCATATCTTTGCAGAATTAATAGATATTTGCTGCTTATTTTTGGTTTGTTTCTCAAAATTTGTGGTTTTCTAGCAAATCATTTAGGAATTGAGCCATTAAATGACAGACATTGAGTTTCAGATGTCATAATCTTCAGAAAAATGCATGCTAATGCAAGACTGTCTAAGTTTATACAAGAGCAATTTTA
This sequence comes from Protopterus annectens, assembly GCF_019279795.1. Lineage (NCBI taxonomy): Eukaryota > Metazoa > Chordata > Ceratodontiformes > Protopteridae > Protopterus > Protopterus annectens. The sequence continues at coordinate 164,510,879 of NC_056749.1, forward strand.
GTAGTGTTTCTATGTTCCCCAATATATTTGGCCTTGTTCAGATTTCCTGCATTAAGAGGTTGAGAGGTACGTGCAAATCACTTTGTAGATTAGGAATATCCAAACATCTCAATTGTCCCCAATTCTGGCTCAAAATGTTGCTCTCCCCTAATAATGCCTCCTCCAAAATGGCAATTTTGGAAGAAAATGTGGAGGGTTTACAATTATAACTGTAATGATCAGTTGTAGATTACCTTTATGTCAGAAATGCATGTGGATGCTCTTATTTTGTTAGCTGCTTCAAGTTAACTGTTAATATTAAAAAGGTGTCCCTTTTTTGACAGGTATTTTTGCATCACATTTTGGTCTGTTTTTCATAAAATTGTGGTTTCTGGCAAATATAGTGGCAAGTCATTAAAGATTGAAGTTAGAAAATAATGGCAGACATTTGAGTTTCAGATTTTATACCCTTCAGAAAATGTGTACTAATGCAAGATTTACCTGTTCTATTAAGTTAATAAGAGCAATATTTAAAAATTGGCCTTATTTTTGGGCCTGTGTCCCACTTCTAGTTCTATGTATGGCTTTGTCCAGATTTCTTGCTCTGAAGTTGAGAGGTAGGAGTGTCAGAGCCTTCAAATTATGACATACTTATTGCACCCCAGCCCCCATTGTAGTGGCTCGGGATGTGTCCAAGGAAGGCAAGAAGCAGTTATGCAGTAAGTGTGCAGAGTATTCCCCCATCCAAGGTAGATCACAAATATGACCGTGGCTTTTCATCTGTCCTTGATTTTGCAAAATGTTCTGGTTTTCTATCAGATTTTTATACTGTTGATTTATGCTTCTTATTATTCAGGAACTGCATGCTATCAGTGTCCTGTTGCTCTGTTTAAGTAGCCGTGGTTTAATGAACATCAGGTAAGCTTGTCGGAGATTGTAAGATGCAAGTAAGCTTTAGTAAGCTTGTCGGACATTGTAAGATGCAAGTAAGCTTTAGTAAGCATATTGTTAAAGAATTGCTAGCATTGAAAGCCTTTTCGTTGTTGCCATGCAGAGAATATTTACATAGCTAGATAATGTATAAGCCTTGGGTATTGAAATGCATATGACAGTATTTGTAATAAAAGGACAGGATTACAGTATTTTCAGAAGCTCATTACATTTTATTGGAGACCAGTGTCTTATAGCAGTTTCTGTGTGTTAGTACACTTGTAGTTGAGTGGCTTTAATGGTATATGGTAAATAAGCATTGCTACCTTACTTAAAAGCCAAGCCCTGCAACAACTAGCTCCACACTGAAGTCAAAACACAATAGCTCTGGTGGGTAAATGTACTCTGTAGTAATCAAAAAAGGCAAATGTTTAAAATAACTACAGCTTATGTGCAAACACAATAGGTAGTGATGAAACAATGCTCTGCTAAAAATGCTTTAATGCTCCACATTGCTGAGCTGCAATCACTAGCTACCAGGATTTCACCCACTTCAGATCAAGCACGGTGCCGTTCAGTGCAACCTTCCCAGAACTAATTCAAGTCTGACCAGAATTATTTGGTGTGTGTATGAGGGAGGTAGCATACCCTCAGCTGTCCAGATTTTTGCCCCATATTCCTCTTAAAAAGGATTGAAGTTGCTAAATAATGAGACTGCATACTAACACAAATCCTGTTACTCTTGCAATTTTCTGAGAGCCATATTTATAATTTGTCCCTATTTATTTTAGGCTTTGTCAAGATTTCTTGCACTAAAGGTGAAGCCTTGAGGGGTGTGGTATCTTTGTAAGAGAGAGAGAAAGTGAAATGCCCAAGTTAGAGTTAGCAGGTGGACTTTTCAAGTGCATTTTCAAGGAACTGTGAGTTTTAAGGGAAGCAAAGTTCACTGCTGCTCATGCCAAGTCTATTTACAATGTGCAACCATTTTGTTTAGCAAATGGTATCTCTATTGTGGTATAAAGTTTTAAAGCTATGTTAGTAGCACCACAAGTAGAATACTTGCATCTTAATGTAAAGGCTTGAGGTTCTATTCCTACAGCATATACATTTGTATGCTGCAGTCCTCAGGATGTCCTCCTTTGGATGAGATGCCTAATAACTATGAACCTGTTTTCAGCTTGTCATCCATTTTCTATTGCAATATACCAGCTTACCATTTTTTAATTTAACCTAGGCAATTTATTCTTTGACGCAGCAGGCACTGAATTTGTAGATGAAACACTGAAATATACAAGTGTTGCTGTCTAATACAACGGATATAATTCAATTATATATTATAATTAATACAATCAGGTAAATCAAATAACTTTTGCATGGCCCTAACGGTGTGCAAGGAGCCTATTGCTTGAAAACAGTTCAAAGGTAAATAACCTGCCACTGGCCAGATGCATTTTCTTTGAATGTGGGTTTCAATGCCGTTTCATTGAATGTGAGTTTCAAAAGTAGAGAAGCTTTAATGCCAAGTCTGTTTTCATTGCAAGACTATTGCTTTGTTTAGGTTTAGTAAATGTCTCAGTGTTTGGGCTATAATGTTTGAAATAAAAGTTGTAAATTTAAATCCAACTGCCTGTAATCATTGTAGAACTAAAGCATAACACAGTATGCACACAGATTTGAACAGTGTCTACAGTAAATGGGGAGAAATAGCCAAGTAATGGGACACTGGAATGGCTGTGTGGGCGGGGCTTGGGTGGGTGGACTTGGGCGGGGCTGTGTTGGCAGGGGGTGGGGTGAGCTATGTGGGTGGGGCTCTGGGTTTGCACCCCCCTGCAAAAAATCCTGCGGGCTCCCTTGCTCATATTGATGAACTGTTTCATTAAAGGTCTGTCGAAGAAACTTCTTGATTCACATTGGTTTATTCTGCATAAACACTACTAGCCATCAAATTAATCACTTCATAGGCATTTCATGTCTCAACAGTTTTTCTGTTACATTAATTACTCTTTCCCTTACAATGAAAGCACTTAATAAATTACATTGTTTTGGATGCCGTAGTCCAGTTTTGCCTATATATTTATCTGTGTAGATGTGAAATTTTAAAATCACTGAGACAGTCCTAAAATGTTTTTTTTCCAGTACAAGTTTTGATTTATAGTTGTGTGGAGGTGTCCTCCCTTGAAAGAGCTATCCAAAAGAGAAGAGCTGAAATGCAGTTGCAATGAACAAATCGATGATATATGTAAATTGGGCTGAAAAATCATGAGGGTTGTGCTTCCTGTACTGGCGGACCCCAAATAAGGCCTAAAATTGGAAGTTAAGTAGATGGCAAATAGCTTTGAAGTGATAAAAACTGAACTTTGGAACTCGACAGGCTTTTGGTTGCTGAAGTCGAAATAAAAACCTTACAAGAGCACCCAGAAGTTGCGTAGCATATTAAGTAGCACAACAACATGAAAGAAATGGTTAAGTAAAAAGATCAGCTTGATGTGATGAGAAGAGTTAATCTGAGGATTTATGATGTCTTGGAAGATGAGGAAGATTATGACTTGGAGGACTATGTTGCAAGTTAGTTGGCAGAATGGACTGGGTTTGCCATGGAATCACTGAGTAACGACCTATCTAAAAATACTGCCAATCCTGGAATTTAAAGTAAAATATGAGAAATCTAGGTGAATTCTGGTGTTGGTTATATCATGTCTGGAGAATGGAGAAGCACCAGGTTTTGTGGAGACTGTGTTAACTAGGTAATTGGCTGGTATTCAATGATGGCCACCCATTTGGTAGAGTGTGATTATTCCAAAGTGACTAACACATTGAATGTGGTTCATGGAAGCCATTTAGTAAAGTAACAGGAGGAAATTAAAGTTTAAATTGACCTTTCCAGTGGAGCTAACAGTGTGCAGGAATGATAAAGCGAGAACTTGTGATGCTCTGGAAAAGGCTGTTCATGAAATAAAGAAGTGGCCTTTACATCCAAGTCAGATGCTTGTGGAAAAACAAGATGGAGAGATTGCCGAGTTGCAGGGTGCCGGTACAGCAGGTGAGCTAACTCATATACAAACTCAACGTTTAAAAATACTTTGAGATGTGTGTTGTGGATATTAAATCCTTTTGTTAATTTATAACATGTTGAGGTGTGTGTTGTGGATATTAAATCCTTTTGTTAATTTATAACATGTTGAGATGTGTGTTGTGGATATTAAATCCTTTTGTTAATTTATAACATGTTGAGATGTGTGTTGTGGATATTAAATCCTTTTGTTAATTTATAACATGTTGAGATGTGTGTTGTGGATATTAAATCATTTTGTTAATTTATAACATGTTGATATGTGTGTTGTGGATATTAAATCCTTTTGTTAATTTATAACATGCTGAGATGTGTGTTGTGGATATTAAATCCTTTTGTTAATTTATAACATGTTGAGATGTGTGTTGTGGATATTAAATCCTTTTGTTAATTTATAACATGTTGAGATGTGTGTTGTGGATATTAAATCCTTTTGTTAATTTATAACATGTTGAGATGTGTGTTGTGGATATTAAATCCTTTTGTTAATTTATAACATGTTGAGATGTGTGTTGTGGATATTAAATCCTTTTGTTAATTTATAACATGTTGAGATGTGTGTTGTTGATATTAAATCCTTTTGTTAATTTATAACATGTTGAGATGTGTGTTGTGGATATTAAATCCTTTTGTTAATTTATAACATGTTGAGATGTGTGTTGTGGATATTAAATCCTTTTGTTAATTTATAACATGTTGAGATGTGTGTTGTGGATATTAAATCCTTTTGTTAATTTATAACATGTTGAGATGTGTGTTGTGGATATTAAATCCTTTTGTTAATTTATAACATGTTGAGATGTGTGTTGTGGATATTAAATCCTTTTGTTAATTTATAACATGTTGAGATGTGTGTTGTGGATATTAAATCCTTTTGTTAATTTATAACATGTTGAGATGTGTGTTGTGGATATTAAATCCTTTTGTTAATTTATAACATGTTGAGATGTGTGTTGTGGATATTAAATCCTTTTGTTAATTTATAACACGTTGAGATGTGTGTTGTGGATATTAAATCCTTTTGTTAATTTATAACACGTTGAGATGTGTGTTGTGGATATTAAATCCTTTTGTTAATTTATAACATGTTGAGATGTGTGTTGTGGATATTAAATCCTTTTGTTAATTTATAACATGTTGAGATGTGTGTTGTGGATATTAAATCCTTTTGTTAATTTATAACATGTTGAGATGTGTGTTGTGGATGTTAAATCCTTTTGTTAATTTATAACATGAAGTTGTGGATATTAAATCCTTTTGTTAATTTATAACATGTTGAGATGTGTGTTGTGGATATTAAATCCTTTTGTTAATTTATAACATGTTGAGATGTGTGTTGTGGATATTAAATCCTTTTGTTAATTTATAACATGTTGAGATGTGTGTTGTGGATATTAAATCCTTTTGTTAATTTATAACATGTTGAGATGTGTGTTGTGGATATTAAATCCTTTTGTTAATTTATAACATGTTGAGATGCGTGTTGTGGATATTAAATCCTTTTGTTAATTTATAACATGTTGAGATGTGTGTTGTGGATTTTAAATCCTTTTGTTAATTTATAACATGAAGTTAGTTGTTTTAGTTTATTATTGTAGTTGGTTTCCTTTGATCCCAAAGGATCATTGGTTTGTGCCCCTGCTGGACTGATTTGAGCAGCATCTTCTGTGGATGTGCAAGCCAGTCCAAGAGAGGCAGTCTTGTTCGCATTCTGAGTAGCAGTAGGCAGATGTCAGTCTGGTATCACAGGCATGGATCTTCCTGGGGGGGGGGGGTTATCCTCTGCGCTCTTTGCCACCTTGAAAGTGGTTTCATACATAATGAAAGCTTCCTTCATTTTCTGTTTCCAAGCATGCTTGTCTGAGGTGAGAGAATGCCAAGTGCTCGAACTGATGGAGAGAGTGCTGAGGTCATACTTGCATTTGTCCTTGTAGTGCAATTTGGGTTGCCCTTTCAGCATTTTTCCAGATGCCAGTACTCCAGTAAAAGAGTTCTTTTGGTATTCTGCTGTCCATCATGTGAGACATGAGCCCAACCAGTGCATATGCCTCTGTTTCAGGAGGGTAAACATGAAGGTAGTGCCTGTCCTCTCAAGCACTGTACTGTTGGGGATTTTGTCCTGTCATGAGATGACAAGTACGCACCTAAGATAGCACATATGGGATATATGGAGCCACTACTCTTGTTTAAAGTGCAAAGTCCATGCTTCACTGGCATACAGTAATTTGCTCAGAACACAGGCTGTGTAAACCTGTGTGTGCACTGTGAACTTATTAGCCTCGACTCTCCATCAGCCTAGAAAATGTTGTGATTTTTCCATTGCTCTTGTTGGCCTCACTATCAAGCTACAAGCTATCTGAGATCGTAGAACCTAGGTTCACAAATTTATGTATGGCATCCAGCACAGTCACTCACCCTGATAGATGGCCCATTGCCCACATGTTGGCCTATCATCTGGGTTATCTTTTGACTGATTTTGGGGTCAAATTCCATGCATGCACCTGCAAAGCAAGTCATGAGTGACTGTGGTTTCTGCCGAGTGTGAGCAGCAATAGCTGTGTCATCAGCAAACAGGAACTCCCTTAGATGCTTCCCAAGAACCCTGGTCTTCAATCCAAGCCTCGACAGTTTGAAGAGGTTGCCATCCATTCTGGTTCAGAGAAAGGTACCCTCTATAGCAGTTCCAAAAGTAAATGTCAACAGAACTGAAAAGAGGATACCAAACAATATTGGAGTCAGTACAGACCCTTGCTTCACTCCAGAGAAAATCTTGAAAGTTTCGGATATGGATCTATCATACATGATGGTCTACTTCATGGAATGTCCTGATAATGTTAGCAGTGTTAGGGGACAGTTGATCTTTTCCAGACTCAGGAGCAGACCTTTCCTATTGATGAAGTTAAATGCCTTGGTCAGATCAATGAAGGCAATATTCAAAGTTTTATTCTGCTCCCTGCATTTTTCTTGTAGTTGTCAAACAGAGAAAGCCATGTCTATGGTAGACCATTCAGCTCCAAACCCAACAATCACTTTTGTCACCCTTATCCTTATAGATAGTAACTATATTAGGATCAGTCATATTTTGCAGTACATTACCTTCTCTCCAACATTGAGAAAGTATTGCATGCAGCTCTGAGATTTAGAGTACCATTAGCACATTTAAGAATTTCTGAGGAACTGCCATCTTTGCTGGGGACTTTTCCATTAGAGAGTGCTTTTACACATCATGAGTTTCTCCAAGGTGGCTCAGCATTGAGTTCAGTCATAGTTGGCAGAGGGTCAATGACATTCAGGTCTCCCTTCATAACTATGGTCCCTTTGGCATACATCTGTGAGTAAAGTTCCACCCAGTGTTTCATCTGCTTTGTTCTGTCCTTCAGGACTATACCCATGGCTGACTTAAGAGGGACGATCTTCCTTTGTGATGGACCAATTGCTTGCTTAATCCCACTTTAAATTTCTCACATGTTACCAATGTCCATGGCCTGCTGAATCTTGAAGCACAGTTGGAGCCAATAATCATTTACATGCAGCCAAGCTACCTGGTGCAGTTGACTCGAAGCAGACCAGAATGCCAACAAGTTTTCCATATTGCAGTGTTATACATAGCACCTCATAATTTTTCCCATCTTTTGCTGATGCCAGTGTCATCCAGGCATGGCAAGGCCTCTTCAACTGCTTGGACCAACTTGCATACTTCTGAAGGGTTATGAGTATTGCCCATGTCAATGCGGACTCCCTTCCTTTTAAGAGCCAAAGAACCTTTGTGGCTGGATGTTCATCTTATTACACACAAGCAACTGGTTGGTACTGCACAATGCTATAACTGCATGTTACCCTGACCCTACCTAAACTGCTCTTTAGCTGGTGCTAATGTTTCAATGTTGGGTGCCACCAGAAAATGTTGTTCTGGGGCTTGACATTGAAGAAGGTGTTGATTATGCAGAGGTCTTATTGGGAACAAAGTTCAAGGAGATGTTTTCCATTTTCATTCGTCTTTCCTATTCCGAACTGTCCTGGACAGGATGGCCAGCTGTGATGGTCACTGCAAACTCTGGCAGTGAAGTCTCCAAGGATGAATAATGAATGTCTCGTGGGAAGGGACTTCACTAATTGCAGCAATAAGTTCATCATAGAACTTGTCCTTGACTTCCAGGGTAGAAGTTAAAGTAGGTACATAGACACTTAATATGTTGATATGGCCAAAGGTGTTTATAGCTGAATTTTCAGCATTCTCTCATTTCTCCCATTTATTTACAATGATAGCGGCAAAAGAACGCCAGAAACTGCAGTCCGAAGCTCACCAAAAGAACTCAAAGCTGCCTTCCTGTGTAATATGGTGGATAAACAGTCTTCAAAATAGTTTAAAAGAATCCAACGACAGCAACCATTTGGCAAATAAACCACTTCAAGGTGCTTAGAAAAAACAAAGCAGTACGCTGTCACAAAAAGGTATACATGGTATCCAAATACTGCCCAACAGTATGTATCCACGGACACAATATAAAACCAAATGTTATTTATTTAAAATCACAGCAAAATCATAGCATGAATAAGTTAAGTGCTTTCACTCTCTCAAAGTGAGCTTCATCAGAACAACCCAAGCACCAGTTCAAAGAGTTTAAATAACTTCTTTGGCACCAATTTTCTTAAAGTGGCAATACTCTCATTACACAATATCTAACATGTCAATTCAAAAATACGTATCCACAACCCTGTTATAATCGCAATTTACCTGATCTTATATGAATAAGTAAATAACTATATTTAATATAATAAAATTATAATATAATTGTAATAACAATAGTAACTATCTATATCAAAGAAATAAAATTAAATATAAAATTCCATATTAAATATGAATTCAATATAAAAATTCTATCTTGTGCATACACTAGAATAACACATGAACCCATGGGAGTGATCAGACCTAATGTACATCAATTATCTATTACATAAGAGTGGTTTGATGGAAATATGGTCATTCAGACCTGGCGGTGTACCTGCATCAGTAAATAATTGCCACCAAATTTCTTTGTATGCAAGTAAATTTTTATGATCACCTCCCCTAGGGTCCATTTCTATATTTTCCAAAATGGAAAATTTGAATGCATGTTTTGATCCAAATTTCTCTATATGCCTATAAAGTGAATTATTTAAATCCTTGGTCCTAATGCTATAGAGATGTGCATATATCCGTTTTTTAAAATGCCTCTCAGTTTTGCCTGTGTAGTATCCTGGACACCCTATACATTTAGCTAGATAAATGATATATTTTGAATTACAATTGCCCTGTTTAAACCTAATTCGTGTCTTATTAATATTGTTCAGGACTATACCTTCGTCTTCATTAATAACATGACATTGATTACAACAACCACATTTAAAACTATGGTTAGTACTGTTAACTGTCGCAGAATCCCATGAACCTCTTTCCAGCAAGCTTTTTAGGTTTTTCCCCATTTTATAAACAAAATTTGGTCTTAAACCCAATATGTCCATGGAATTCTGGTCCATCATCAACACATTCCAGTATTCTATTAATATCTCTCTAATTTTGTTTATATGTGGTCCATATTCAAGGACACAAGCCCTACTATAAGCTTCCAAATTCTTTGTTAGTTTCATGTTAGCCACTTCAGCTCTATTCCTATTGAGACCTAATAATGGGGTAAATTTCTTTCCCCATTCACTCATTACATACTCATTAACATCTCTCATCATATTGTGATCGTAGCCTCTTTCCTTAAACAACTCTGTAATGTATCCGAGTTCACTTAACATATCTGTGAATTGAGAAGTCATCCTCACAGCCCTGATACATTGTCCCCTTATAGATGTTATACATCATTTTTTAGGGTGATTGCTCATGTATTCTAGGTACAAGTTGCTAAAAGTCTCTTTCCTATGTATTCTGCACTTGAAGCCTTTGTCTGTATTTTGGACAAGTGTGTCCAAGTAAGCAACTCCATCACTACTGCTGGTAAATGTAAATTTCAAAAATTGACTACTATGATTCAAAAATTCCATGAAATCATTAAATGTGTCTAGGTGTCCATCCCATAAGATGTAAATGTCGTCTAAGAAATGAGAATAATATTTGATGTTGTTTTCATAAAATGCACTATTGAAAATGGTGTTCTCCTCCCAATCAAGCATTACCAAATTTGCAAATATGGGGGCACAAGCCGCCCTCATAGCAACACCTTTAGTTTGTCTAAACAGCTCACATTCAAAATAGATGTAATTATGATCAAGAACTATAGACATCAGTTCTAGTATCAGACAAATTTTGTCCCATGCAAGGTGACTGTGTTTCCTAATACTATTGGTAAATGCTTCCAATCCCTCATTTTTGGTATACATGAGAATAAATCTACCACATCAATAGATACAAATACATATCCCTGTTTCCATATGTCCACTGGATAGTTTTTTAAGAATTCCCAAGAATCCTTAACCATGTGTTTAACTTCTCCGTATAAATGCTTGAGCAAGGTGTCTACTAATACCCCCAATGGAAATGTTTTGTACTTACTGCCTGCAATTATAGGTCGAAAAGGTGGATCCTTGATGTCTTTATGAATTTTGGGAATACCAACAATAGTTGCCATTTTCAGATGTTCACCCTTAAGAAAATGGTATGTATCCTCAGTTATTCGTCTATCCAATAAAAATTCTTCTATATGCAGATCTATTCACCTGTACGCAATGTTAATTCCATTGAGGGAGACTGTTGCATAATTCCCAGATGCATGAAGAATATCATGCATATTGGAAATATATTCCAAGTTGTCAAATATAACACCGCCCCCCTCCCTTGTCGGGTTTCATAACCCTTAAGTTATTATTGGTCCTTAACTCTAAGTGTCATTTGTTCCTCATGAGAAAGATTACTTCTCATTCTCTTATTAGTAATCTGATTTTGTGTCTGATATATCTTCTGTGTAACCAATCTATCATAAATTTGAACATTAGGATTCATAGGTGGTATAAATGTGCTCTTTTTCTTTTTACCTCCTGTCTTACATCCAGGTTCATAAGCATTTTAATTGAATAATAATGCTAAGTTCAGTTTCCTAATGTATAACTTAAATTCACTTAGACAGTCAACAAGTCTAAAATTAGTAGTGGGAATGTACTTCATTCCCTTTGATAATAACCTAAAGTATGATTTATTATTTCCCACATTTGATGGTTTGTGAAGCCACCACAGTTTCCTGGCCTCTTCTGGAAGCTTCCTGTGCCAGAAAAAAGTAATGTCCTTCTCCCTGAGACAGTCAATGGAAGATCATCTTGTTTCCTGGAGAGCCACAATGTCCATCTGCAATCTGCTAAGCTTATTATTAATGACTGCTGTCTTCTGAGCATCACCGATGTCCTGTACCTCTTCTGTAAGGCCTGGAATCATCATCCTTATGTTCCATGTGCCCTGTTTGAAGGCTAACTTATTTTGTTGCCTTTTTTTCCAGGTATATGGTTAACGATCCACCTGTTGGGGTTCCTTAAGCCGCACATACCAAGTAGAGCAAGTGGAACATGGTGAGGCAGCACATATTTGGCTGGGGGCTGCCCAGCTTAAGGCAGGCAGTAGCTGCCTACTGAGATCAAAGGATTTCTCCCACTGTCGGAAGCCACTTTGGCACCTAGCTCTGTGCCATTTGAGCACAATGGCTAAATACTGGTAACTGCTGCTTCCCATGTTGTATCACTCCTCAAAAAAGCAATGCTAGAGTGTCCTCTCCAGGGAACAGGCCTGGGCAAGTGAATTTTGAGGAAACAGCTGATACCCAGAAGCCGGTTCCCCCTCTCCTTGCCAGTGATGTAATCCAAGTTGAAAGGCAACCTCAGGAAAACCTGACATCATTGTCATCGCAGGAGCTCCCAGAGTGAGGTTGAGTTCAACCTCAGACTGCCTAGGTGCTCCATCTCTGGATTTTTCCTTGGGGCTCACTCCTGAAGCATTCCCCCTAATTAGGTATTGCTGCAAGGCAGCGGAGGTTTTAAATCAGAGTTTACCTTCTCTTTGTTGGGCTGCCTTCCCAGGCTGATCAGCCTCACCTGCCTGAAACTGGTTTTAAGGAGCAGTCACCCACCTTTGCCTTTTTCCTGTCAGTAGAAATGGTTTCACAGGGCTTAGAAATAACCCACACATGAAGGCCAGGAGCCAGACTTGGGTTGTCAGAGGCTATTAGAGAGACATGCATTGAGAAGTATTTTATAGACAGTGGGAACCCCCCCCCCCAATATGACAACCTTTTGTTATCAAATGCAAATTTACACTGGTTTCTGTTCAAAAGAATGTACAAATAAGATGCTATATGGATAGCTAGTAAGTAGATGTTTATTTTGTTAATTTTTAATTCTGAGACTCGGTGTAAATACCAAAAATAATGAGACCGAATGAACAAAAATGCAGACTTACTTATACTAATCAGTGTATCTTAAGAGTATTCCCTTTTCTCAGAGGTTTGACTGTCTGTGTTATTACTGTCATTCTTGTAATCATGTTATCTTAGTATGCTACAATACTGGTAACTAAAGTATTCCCTTGTACACATTTAATGTAGCTTTGGAGACAATCATACTCATTTCTTTTGCTTAATAAATGACAACAATTTACTGCTTAACAAATTACTTTCAATGTAATAAATTTACATGATTGCAATTTTCTTTACCCTCTATTTCTACTGAAAAAAATATGCTTCTGTAGAGTCAGCTACATAAGGTTTTTTGGAGTTTGCATTATGGATCCTAAGGAGTTACAGGAACTATGTCCACTAATTACTTTGATATGGTTACTGTAGTTGCTGAGTCTGTCTAGACGATGTTGCTAAATCATAGCCTCAGAAACTTTCAACCCAAAATGACATCACTATGCAGGAGGTGTTGCTGCTTGGTAACTCACAGGCTCTCCTGGTGTGTACATATATTTGAAGCACATTTTGATTTAGCCAAAGACTTGTTTGATATATTTCATACATGCTGGTGTCCTCTTTGCCTGTTTTATGGGCTTCTGTACTTGTTTGAAGATGTGTTTCTTTAAAGGGTATGCTGCATCATCAAATAGGCACACGTATAATGCCTGTCTGGAATATTGACTCTAGGGCGCACTGAAACCATATGTCAATGTGGTAGGTGCTGTGTTCTTGTCGGGCACACTCATTTCTGGTGCCCCAGTTGTCATCACATGCCATCTAAACTTTCAGGGGGTTAGAACCATGGGTAGCTGGAAGCAGCAGCAGCATCTGTGATGGAAGCAGAAAGTGCGAAATTGGTGGTCATTGGCATCAGTGACCTTTTGGTCTCGCATGGTTTGGCAGAAGTTATGCATTGGTCAAGTTCTATCTGATTCTGCATAATAAATGCACAGTAATCAGCATGAAGAGTCATATATTCCAGGAAGGGCTGCTGAATTCTACTTGATGGGGCTTTGGAAATATTTGCAATATTCCCAGTGGACGTTTGGAAGGTTGTACTTCTGAATATGCTAACCTTTGCCATTCCTTCAGTTAGGTATTAGACGCCCATTAACCCTATGGACTCCTGCATCAAAACAAGTTAGGTGCCTAATAGTGGATTGAGTGCCATGATTATGCTCCAAATTCAGGAAAATTCTAACATTGTCAAGCAGCTTTCTAATTTAAAAAAGCAGTTTACAGCTTTATATATTTTAAAAAGCAATCATAGGTGCCTCTGTCACACTCAGCCATACAAAAAAGTGTAGAAAATCATCATTTGGCACAAAAAGCAACTTTATTACAAAACCGGAAAAAAATGTGTAAAAACCAAAAATGAACTAGCGCCTCAGCATATGCCTCAAGGTTCAAATGTTTAACACAGTAAAGCATTTAAATAGTTCATCAGTTAGAACATTGCTAAATAGAACAATAGAATGTACCAGAATGCGTATGAATTTAAATGAAAATATAAAGCAAAAATAGAGTTTAAACAAAACCCATAAAGGTGTGATAGTGAATTATCGTAAAATGTTAAGTTGTCTATCTCGCCTTCATTCTTGCTGTTTGGGTTCGGAGCCGATCCTCAGCTCTGACTCGGCCATCTTCTAAAGCTTGAGAGCTATTTACTGGCTCGAGGCCTCCCCATATCCCACAATGCCTGGCACTAGATTTCCAGATCTCGTTTTCCGCTTCTGCTACGAGGTTGCTTTTGCTAGCTCAGGTCGTATTTTTGTCTTTTGATAGGATTTATATAAAAAATTTTCATATAAATAGTTAGCGTTTAGTTCTTATTATAGTTGTTTAGTTCTTTTTGTCTCTGTATAGTTTTAGATCTATCCCATCCCCTTAGAAAACTCATTTTTACTATTAGAGAGCCCCCCCCCCCTCTTTTTCTCTCTTCAAGGTAGCCGTTTTAGTTAGAGGCTAACCCTTGTTCTCTAAAATACCTTTTGTAGTGTTTTCAGGTAGAAATAGTTGTAGTACTTTACTTTTTATAGTATATATTTATATATATTATAGTTATAGTGTGTGTGTGTGTTGTTAAGGTGTGGTAAAATTTTTTTTTTGTGTGTTTTGGGTTCTTTATACTTGTTACCTACTGTTGTACTGTTGGCCTTTTTTTCCTGTGATTTTTCTTTTTACAGGATGTCCAAAGATACTAAGGTATCGGGATTCAAGAAGTGTGACTCATGCTGTCAGAAAATGTCTCTGACAGATGGTCACACTTCTTGTGTCTACTGCTTGGGCACTCTACACCTGCAGGACTCTTGTTTGGTGTGTCACGCCTTTAGTCCAAGAGTCCTGCAGGAGCGCAAGAATAAGTTAATCCTTAGAGGATTACTAAAACCTGAAGGGTCACCTGCTAAGACTCAGCCAGAGAAACCCTCCAAGCCATCGAAGCCATTGGCTCCCAGCTCGGAGCTGTCATCGGGTGTGGCGTCTGCTTCGACTTTGGTTCCGGCTGGAACTGAAGTACCTGCCTCTCAGTCGGCTCCGATCCTGGTGTCGGAACCTTCAGGGAGCCGAAAGTGTTCTAGGTCCCCATCCCTAGAGTCGATTCGCTCGGCTCCGGGGTCGCCTCTGTTACAGTTTGAGCGAAGTCACCGATCTCACTCTTCTCGGTCTTCGAGACTGTCTGACCATGACTTGGAGAGAGTGGTGAGCAGACGTCTGAAATCGCAGGCCCTGGCTAAAATGCTATCCAGCCCCCCTCATCAGGGTTCGGCTCTGCCTGTCTCTACAGTAGTTCCTCCTTCGACTCACCCCTTGAGTTCAGAGCCAGAGCTGGTTGAGGTTCGGATCGTGGAACCATCGGCACCAATACCTACCCTTTCAGTTCCTTCGGCTCCGATCACTTCCATGCCACCGTCCTTGGAGGGATCTGGGCGCAAGAAATTCCCTAGCCTGTTCCGAGGAGGCGAGTGGCATCGGACCCTTGTCAGACCCCGTTCTCCCTCTCGGAGCTTCGGTGCAGGTGAGCTCGGCTCCTACATCGGCCTCTGAGCCATCCCTCTCAGTGCCAGGGAGGGTTCCGGTCTCTTTGGAGCCTGATCCGCCTTCTCTGCCAGGAAGGAGTGCCTTTGAGGTCATGAGGAGTGTGCTGGCCCCTCAGTCAGCCCCACAATCAGCCTTTCGGCTCCTCCCCCATGGTGCCTGCATCTGCCTCTGCCCCTCCTCCAGACCCCAAGCGAGGAGAACAAGCACTCCTGATCGCCCCAGTGTGCGCGTCCTCCTTTTCCGAGGCCTCCCCTGATCATTCAGAAGAGCCCCCTCGAAAGAGGAAATGTAAGAGGAAGCATGTTGACTCCCCTGAGTCTGTCACTTCGGATACCAACTTAGAGGATTCGGAAGGGTCCCCCTCTGAAGATGTCTCCTTCTCAGACATCCTTAAGATGCTTAGGCAGAGGGGGAACTGGACTACCCTTAACCCTTCTGAGGATGAGTCTGTATATCTGGATGCATTTGGTTCTCGCCCCTCCACCTCCTGGGTGTCTCCGCCTTTCGATCCACTGATGGCAGTGGTGGCTTGAAAGGCATCTTGATGCTATGGTGGTAGCAGTGGCCATGAAAAATGAGTTGGCTGAGACTTCTTTGTCTGTCCATCCCCCTAATAAGGAGTCTAGGACGATGGACAGATACGGGAAGCGGATGTTTTCCTCAGCGACCTTTTCCATGCGGTCGCTGAACTATTTGTGCCATTGTACACGCCCTCAAAGGGATCTCCTTAAGGAGCTAGGAGATACCCTTCAAGATCCATCAGCTGCGTGGGCCCAGGATAAGATTATCTCCCAGCTGGTGACTCTTAATTCGATAGTGAACTCCTCCATGCAGCTCATTTCTTATGCGGCCGATGGGGCGAGTAGAGCCGCAGGCACAGGTGTGGCCTTGAGAAGGCACGCTTGGATGCGGTTATGTAACTTTGCAGACTCCTTTAAGGCATCTTTCACCAATACCCCTTTTGATGGTTCTGCTCTTTTTGGACCACAGGTGAAGGATACCCGTACCAGGTGTGAGCAGGAAGGCAAGACTCTCTCTGCTGTGGGAGTCTGTTTTTCCACTCCTTCTAGACCATACCCCAAAGGTCAGAAAAGTGGCAAAATGTGGTTCCGGAAACCCCAGGAGCCATGCTTGACACACGTGGTGAGTTTCCCTCCAGGGGCAGAGGACGGAACAACAATAGACACCGCCCTTGAGGCAGAGGGGGCCCACAAAATCAGGTCAGCAGAGATTACTTCTCTGACAAGCCCTTCCAGCATCCCTGAGGGGATGCCCGCCTTCAGAGGCAGTCGGGGGAAGATTATCGCTGTACCCCAAAGTGGCAAGACATAACTCAAGACAAATGGGTACAGTCTAACATATCCGAAGGTTACAGAATTCCCATCGTTCATACCCCCTTAAGGTCAAACAAATCCTTTCCAGATGTTCCACCCAGTCTAAGGGAACAATCAGTCCAAGAGATCTCAAAACTGCTACAAAAAAGAGCCATCCAATGAGTCCCAGCAGACCAGCAAGGATCCGGAATTTACTCAAGGTTCTTTTTGGTACCAAAAAAGACAGGGGACTGGAGACCAATTTTGGATCTCAGCAGACTAAACAGGTCTGTACAAAGAACGAAGTTCCGGATGGTCACGCTTCAGTCCATTCTACTCTTTTTGGTCAGGACAATTGGATGTGCTCCATAGATCTTCAAGATGCGTACTACCATATCAAAATGGACAGGTGCTCCAGAAGATTCCTCCGCTTCTGGCTGGGAGCCAGTCATTATCAGTTCTGAGCTCTGCCCTTTGGTCTCACCACAGCTCCCCGGGTGTTCACCAAATGTATGGCAGTAGTTACCTCTCACCTGAGACGGCAAGGATTCCAGGTGTTTCCCTATCTAGATGACTGGCTCCTTACTGCTACCACCAGACATCAGCTGCTACGAGCCAGGAACTACACCATCCAAACTTGCTCCAAGCTAGGTATCACAATAAATTTCTAAAAGTCTGCATTGTCGCCTTGTCAGTCTATAACCTTTATAGGTGCAAGTTTAAGTACAAAAGACATGTCAGCGAGACTTCCGTTACACAGAGTATTAGATATTCACCGACATGTACAGGTGGTGTTAAGATGCAAGAAAATTCAGGCCAGATTCGTCCTAAAGACATTGGGCCTCATGGCAGCAGCGATCATACTAGTTCCCCGGCTCATTTTCATATGAGGATTCTTCTGTGGTTGCTTTTCACCCAATGGTCATTTCTACAACTTCCAGTGTCTCGCATGATTATGATTACACAGATATGCAAAAACCAGCTTGCTTGATGGATGGTTTCCCTGTCAGTACCCCAGGGCAGATCATTTGTTCTTCCTCCTCCAGTAGCCATGGATGGCTCCCTGATCGGGTGGGGGGGGGCACTTTCAGGGCAGAACAGTCCAAGGCACATGGCAACCCCACGAGTACCATCTGCATATCAATGTTTTGGAGATGAGAGCTGTGCTTTTAGTGTTGCAAACTCTTCAGAACTCTCTTCCCACCGGGACCATTGCAATTCAGACAGACAATATGTCGGTAGTGTGGTACATCAACAAGCAGGGCGGAACCAAGTCCTACCCCCTATGTCGAGAAGCACTCAGACTCTGGCAATGGGCGATCTCTTCCCAGAGGTTTTTGATGATAATGCACATCCCTGGGAAGTCCAGCATTATAGCAGACAGGCTGAGCAGAGCAATTCTCATGCCTCACGAGTGGTCTCTCAATCAGACAGTGGCGGACCAAATCTTCCACAAATTAGGTCAGCCTTGCTGCGACCTTTTCGCCACCCCCTTCAACAGCAAGTGCGACAGTTTCTTTTCTCTCCTCCCTCTTCCCGGATACCCTCCCAGAGACGCTCTTATTTACAATTGGCCTCAGGGACTTCTTTATGCATTCCCTCCATTTCCCCTGATTTCCAAACTAATACAGAAAGCTACCGCACTGGGATGCAAGATGATCCTCATTGCCCCCTACTGGCCTCGACAAATTTGGTTTCCGTTCCTGCATCATCACCTCCTGGAGCAACCCTGGACCCAGTACCAGACCTCCTGATCCATCAGTCGGGTGGGCTGCACCAATCCCTGCAATCTCTCAACCTCACTGCTTGGTTGCTCCACTTCCAACCTTAGCCAGGCTTCCGGACATTTCCCAATCGGTGCGTGAAATCATCTTATCTTCGCACAAATCTACCACCAGAAAAACTTATGCTAGTAAGTGGAAACGTTTCTCTTGCTGGGCAGAGTCTAAAAACATAGATCCCTTTTCAGCCCCGATGCACCACATTTTAGATTTCTTAGCGGAACTTTTTCAGGCTGGGCCCTCTTCTGCCACTATTAGTTCAGTTAGCCGCAATTTCAAATTTTCATACAGGCCTATCTGAAACTAGTGTCATGTCCCATAAGTTTTGCAAAGCTTTTCTCAAAGGGACTACTTTGCTCAGGCCGCCAGTAAGAGATCCCCTGCCTCCGTGGGATCTTAATTTGATCTTAGCTTCCCTAATATTTCCCCCCTTTGAACCCACAGCTTCATGTTCCTTAAAGTTTCTTTCTTGGAAAACCCTCTTTCTTGTGGCAATTGCCTCAGCCAGAAGAGTTTCCGAACTCCAGGCCCTTTGTGCTCACCCTCCTTATTTAGTTTTCCATAATGACAGAGTTTCGCTAAGGACTAATCCCTCCTTCCTTCCTAAGGTACCTTCTGAGAGTAATCTGAATCAGTCCATTGATCTTCTGGTCTTCTTCCCAAATTATTCCAACAAAGCTGAACATAAATTACATCAGTTGGATGTTCATAGACAATTACGTTTCTACTTGCATTAGACTAAACAAATTAGAAAATCAGATCATCTCTTCCTGTCCTATGCTGAAGGTAAACAAGGTCTAAAGTAACTCTATCTAGGTGGTTGACTTCTATTATTACTTTGATTTATCAATTGAGGAACAAACAGCTTCCTGCTAAACCAAAAGGCCACTCTACTAGGGCTTTAGCTACTTCTGTAGCTTTTCAGGCAAGATTACCAATGGAAGCCATTTGTGCGGCAGCTACATGGGCCACTCCCCATACATTTATTTCTCATAAGTTGGATGTGGCCTCTAGGAGCAGAGCTGATTTTTGGTTCCACTGTGCTGAAGAGTCTGTTACGATGAGCCACCCAGGACTGAGGTGCTAGGGACACTGTCCCAACCATCAAGAATGAAGGCGAGATAGACAACTTAACATTAAGAAGTTATGTACCTACCATAACGTTCCATGTTAGTTGTCTTTTTCTCGCATGCTTTCTTGCGTCCCACCCACCGTCCCCCTATCCTGATAGACCAAGAAGAGTTGCCCTCTGAGTTCCTTTTAGCTGGCTGGGTCTCATCTGGTTTGTTCCCTCAACCTTTTAGCTCTGTAGCTAAACATATGCTGTTAGGACAGGTGTCCTTATATTTGTCTGTAGTTAGCTCTACCAAATGAGATCTGGGGATCTAGCGCTAGGCATTGTGGGATATGGGGAGGCCTCGAGCCAGTAAATAGCTCTCGAGCTTTAGAAGATGGCCGAGTCGGAGCCGAGGATTGGCTCTGAACCCAACCAGCAAGAAAGAAGACGAGAAGAAGACAACTAACATGGAACGTTATGGTAGGTACATAACTTCTTATTTCTTCACAGTATGTGCAGCTGAAAATAAGAAAAGCATTAAGCATTTTACAACTTTCAAGACTGTAAAACTTCATAGTCCTACACATTTATTCTGTAAATGTTGTAAATATAGCAGATAAAGCAAAACCATAACTAACTTATCTGGTGCTCTGTAAAAATCCAAATACTGGCACCCCTCAACTCAATGTGAGCGGAAAAATAAAAAATAAAACGGTCTTCTCACACTTGATGGTCGTCTGTGCTACTGTAGCAAACTGCTTGCTGTTGCTGAAACTGTAAAAAGCAGCTCAGACAATAAGTGCTTCAGTGATTACCACATATGCAATTTCAGTATCAATTTATGAAATCACAGCATCTTTGCAGCTTTAAATGTCAATGTTGTTACTGCACTCCTGCACCATCGCCAATTGCTTATGCTCCTTGACATCATGTACCCAGGGCAGTTGCTCCCTTTGCCCCACCCTATTTATAGATCTGAAATAAAGATCCAGCCATGACTTCTTATGCAGTCTTGATACGCTTGTCAAGATTCATTGCTTGAACTTTGCTTTGCTCCAGTTATCAGACAAATTTCTTGATATCCATAAATGGAATATTTAATCAGTTGATCGCAATGGCGACTTGTGTGTTAAACACATTTCTTACAACAAGATGCTTAACAAAGCTGTTTTTTCCCCAAGTTCAGAATTTAATCGTGATGCCCCACACATTACAAATTGTTACATATTTAAATCTAAGCTAGAAAGTGTCACTGTGATATAGTAACTAAAGTAAAATAAATACTTCTGTGGAGTACCAGCCCCAGTGAAAGTCAGAAGAGCATTGGCTTTGGAATGACAAGGATTAAGGTTAACTTCGCTGCTGAGTGAAAGTAAGAGAGCCATAACAGGAGAATAACCCCAAAGAGTAGACTTGGGTAAAATAAGTGTCGAGAACACCAGTGCTAAAACAGATTACGGAAGCTAGGAAAGGTTAAGGATGGTCATGAACAATAAATGTAAAACTTTCCTTCGAATGAGGCTTATATAATGTATTAAATATTTGTTGGAAATGTCTTAATTAATGCTTCACTCAGGGCTCAATTTATAGAATGAAAAGCTGGAATGCTGCAGTACTAAGGTTGACATCATAATGATTTTTGCATGTAGTGACCAAGTCCTACCTCCATGAATACCCTAACAAAAACAAAAAAAAAACTTCTATAATCCCACCAACTTTATGATTCAAGCTTAACTGCACCAGCCTTAAGAAAAAAATTATATATGACATATAAAAGTAAAACATCATAAAATAGTTAATGATATCAGACCTAAATTCAATGGTCGGGTCAGCTGGTTGTTCATTTTAATAAGAAACACTGCATTCAGAAGTTTTTGTTGAGCAAGCCCCACAAACATGACATAAATGGACTACTTCTAAAGTTACACAGCCTTAGGGAGGAGTGAGAACCTTTAGTGGCAAGAACACTTTTCTGAAATGTAATTTTCCTTATTTTGACAAATGGTCAAACTGATTTAATTTCAGGAGAATGTGATCTCACAGGTTGACTGATGGCAGATTATCCAGCAATCTAATGTTACTCTACAAGCAAAATGTTGATAATTGCTTAAAAAAAAAAAATGATGAAAATGAATTTGAAATCAATGGAGTGGTGTTTGAATAAAAGCTAATTTTTGTTTTCATTACATAAGCAGTGAAAAGGGGAAAAAAGAAGCAAATAATGGGAATTAAATGTGTTGAAATACTGAAATTATTGGTTGACGATATGGTAGACAGGAGGAAATTGTTGCTCTGAATAAAGTTCAGAAGCATTTGAATTGGTTGACTCTCCTAAAGTATCACTGGAGCAAATTCTGGCTCAGATTGAGAAGGCAATTATTTCAGTATATAATTGCAGTGAATGAGTGAATAAGAGGAACCTGAGATCATTGAAATGCCCCCTGCAGCCCTTGCTGTGAAAATTATATATTAAACATGTATGTATGTATTGGGATTGCACAAACACGGGGTAAGGGCAATCTCCCACACCTGTCAAACACCTGCTTTGTTTAAGCAGCTGCTGACCTAATATGCTAATATATGACCACTTAATACTTTCACAATAGATATTTGATTTACATATGTAAATGTGCTTGTAGTGGGATGTGGAGCCAACTTCAGCACAGTGGTGCAGTGAGTTAGTGTTATCTCACAGCAAAAGGTTCTCTGGTTCCATTCTTGAGCTGGGATGACATCTGTTTGGAGTTTGCATGTTTAACCTTTGCTAATGTGGGTTTTTATGGGTACTTCATTTGGTAGGTTGGTGAATCAGAACTATCCCTAGAGTGGTGTGTAGTGTATGCATGACATGGCAGAAAGGCTTGGCAATCTACTTCTTTTATTTTTTTATTGTATAATTTTTATTGTTTATTTTATTTATGTCTTCCTGTGTAAGGTGTGTTTCCTGTAAAAATACTAGTTGCGCTTCACATAGCTTTAAATATCTATAAAGACTTCCCCTTTTGCAGCTATTATTTAAACCATTTACATTAAGAGATATACATTTTGCAATTGGATTTATATTAGCTTTGCTTTTATCCATATTCATATACTCGTAACAATGTGTAGATGTGTGTACATGAAGAGAATGACTTGTTCTTTCTTCTTCCAACAGTATTACAATAGATTATAGACACCCAATAAAAGTAAATTACATGATCATAACTGAGAACAATATAAGATAAACAACCACTAAACCCCTCCATGAGAAAAAACATCTCATCCTTGAATGATCTAATCATTCAAGCAATCTCTCTAAGTCTGCATTTCAGCATCCTCCCCTGGCCCCGCCATATGGTAGTTTTATAATGAAAAGTATCTTATATATCTTTTAAGTATACATGTATCTGTCTTTACAGATTACTTAAATACAGTCTTTATCTATTTTTAATATTTTATAAAACACTAAGGCAACACAACTATACATAGATTTAATACTTAACTATTTGGTTTTGTTTAAATTGTAAAGGAAAATCTTTTATTTTAATATATCTTTTGTGTAGCAATAACGGTTATGCATCTTAAAAATAATATGCTTGCTGTCTATCTCCCTTATAGTGAGTGGCATTCATAGGTATCAAATGTATTGTAATGGTCTACATATATATATATATATATATATATATATATATATATATATACACACACATATATATATATACACACATACACACATATATGCATACATACATAAAAAAAAAAAATGTTAAACATTATATGCATCAGTTAACCATGCCACAAGTTGATTAAATCAGAAAGTATCCGTAACAATGAATATAACGTTACATTTGTATTGTCATTTATCAGTAATCTTATAGTTTTCTTTTAATTCAAAAAGTCATATTTTAGTGGTATGAATGCTACTAATTTGTTTTTGGCATTGGTATTATATAGTTTAAGACTATATTTCTTAGCAATTCCTATATATTTATTAGTGCCACTGACATATTTCATCGCTAGTGTACCACATATGTCATGTCAAATAACAACTCATACTCCTTATGATATTACAGGATTTATCTGCAGCATTATAACTGTAAGGTTGGAAAATATGAGAAGCAAAGTAGGCTTTAAATATGCTATAACACAATTGTTTGGTACTTATTACTGTCAACTCTTCTACATACACAGGACAAGATAACCTTATATGACCATAAACCATTTTCCTTAATTTTTCTCTTCATCCTTCTATTCTCCATTTTTAATAAATATTTGTTTCTATTGTGGCTTCTTTGAATTTAGTGAGGGTACTCCATATCATATTATAGATAATATACAACGTTCAGACAGAGAACATGCCCAATATAGAGACATATTCTCAACTCAAGTGGTCCACACCATATATTTATAACACTGCAGTCAGATATATACTAATGAATATGCAATAACTAGCAGCTTTGCAGCATGTGTGTGTCTCTAACAAGTACATACCTATAGGATATTAAAAAGAATAGATTGCACGCTCTTGTTTCATAATTAACAAATGCACACAGCCTGGTATTTACTTTCATAGACAGAAATTAGACCTGTTACTTATATGCATATCAGGTACCAACAGCAATATGTTAGTAAATGCCTATGCTATTCAAATCATATTTTAATGCTGATTGATATGAGATGTAGCTGACAATGGCTTTAGCGTCTGTGATGTTATATAATATATATTCAGTATTATAAGTAAAAGTATGTTGCATGTCTATTTGTAATCTAAGGTTCAAGGCTGATCAATTTAGACATACAAGACAATGTCTTTAGCCTTGGTTATATAATGGGAGTTACTGTGTCTCTACACAACCATTCATTTTCAGTGAGGATGTTCAATATTAATATAACTTGCCTTTAATAAAAGCATACTTATAATTCAGCAGTTATTTCCTATATATATATATATATATATATATATATATAAAACAATATCATAAGCAAGTCTGAGATTTTTTCTTGCTCATTACTGCTTAATGATTGTGCTACTTGAACAATTTAATGTTTACAGAGTATCTTGATAATTAAACAGCAACTCCTTTTTACCCTTAAAATGCCTAATAACACATAGCTACATTCATGAACCTTAATTGACTTACTATCCTTAAGGTTGAGTACACTAGCTGCAGTGTGTTTACAAATATGTTATATAGTTCCAGTCAAGGACTTAAATATATTAAATTTTTATAAAATTAAGTTAAATTATAGTAATTTACGTGGGTGATCTTATCAGAAAAGATTATAGTAAAGTCTGTATGTGTTAACTATTCATACAGTTTCTTCCAAGTGATATACTTCTTTTTAAGCTTTGTGTGTTGTTTATGTGTACAATTCAAAATGAATAACAAATATTACAATATAATAAAACGTCATGTATGTGTTGATACCTTCTAAATTCATTAGGTACTTCAGTGTACTTTTAATATTTGTTAAAACTGTAAAAGCACTTTGCCATCTCATAAATAGTGTGCTGGTTACTTTAAGTAGCTTAGGAGCTGACACCACACCCATACTGTCTTGTTTTAGTGCTGACATCACTCATGACTGTTTACTTTCATTTTGTGCTGTTAGAAGGTTTAACACACTGTAATGGATTCTAACTGAAGAACCTTCATTCAGGGGTGGTAAAATAAGAGTTCCCAGCTCGTGACCATGGCGGGAAAACAAAAACAAAGTAAGTGAAGTTTTTAGGGCTTTTTTAAACTGAACACCAGCTCATTAAAATTCTATTAGTTTTCTTAACATTAAGGGCAGATATACAAGCCAAACAGTTGTTTGTTAGTCAAAAAGGCACTTTTAGCATCAAGGAATAGATAATTACTTTTCAAGGCACTTTTTGACAGTTATTACTATCAGTTTTTATATATTATTATGTGTATTAAATACATCAGTTTAGATATTTCATGCAGCTTAGTGTAAATAATATAAAAAGGAATCATGCTCATTTAAACACACCACATTAATATGTCAGTGTAAATACATCATATTCTATACTAGCAGTAAAAGGCAGGTAATTTATAAATGAACTATCTAAACATCATTTAGAGTTAGAAAAATCATGACTGTAAGTATTTACACTGTAATAGAGAAAGATATGTTACCTTGCTTTCTTTAGGGTTGTTTCCTTTAGTTATAAAATGTCCTGCTTATCTTGTATTTATATTGTTTCAAAGACTGACACGTGTAAAGCATGAATGCTTTTAAAGAACTTTTTTGCCTTACACAGCAAATAGAAGACAATAATGTTTGTGTTTTTCATATGTCTTTTATCGTTTCTTCTTCTTGTCAGCAGTGCTCCATTCTCTAATGGTCATAAGTATTGATGGATTTACATGTGTTTGATTAGTTTCAGTTTATTTTTGTGTGTTAAATAATGTGCATCTTGACACTGGTGTTTGTGTATGAAATCTGTTCTGTTATATGCGATTAATTTTGGAGTATCCTTTAGGTCCACAGGATCATAGGAGTTTACTAGGCTATCAACCTGGAGGTCATTTCAAGCCAAGCCGATTCATACCAATGTAAGACCATAAATATGCTAGTCAATACCCAGGATTGCATTTAGTAATAATTGTCCATGTCCAGAAGGGTTGTGGGCACTATCCCCGGTAAGAATTTATGGTGTCCCATCCACTCGTCCTGGTTCCTAAAGAAAGGTGCTTTGTTTCACATGAATTGGCAGTCTATTCCAAAGATGCGGCATTTGCTGGGAGACAAATTTATTTATTTTATTTATTTATTTATTTATCATTTGTTGACCGGGAATGTCCGACTAGGTTCCACAGAGCCTGTTTTCAGCGGAGGCCCGGGGAGAAATGCTCCAGATGCATGTCTTTGGAATGTGGGAGGAAACCGGAGTACCCGGAGGAAACCCACATGAACACAGGGAGAACATGCAAACTCCACACAGAAGGCACCCCAGCCGAGAATCGAACTGGAGAACCTCTTGCTGTGAGGCGACAATGTTAACCGCTGCACCACTGTGTCGCCCGGGGTACAAATCTGTCCCTCCAGCATGTCCTATTTAAGTAATAAATAAAAACAAAATATGAGTCAGCCTACCCAGCCACTGAAAAAAAAACACTATGTAAACACACTGAAATCTGGTTTATTCAAATGAGTTAGCACTTTTGCGGGGTTGCCGCTTCATCAGATCCAAAAGAAAGAATAAAAAAACATATAAAACACATTCAGTATATAAAAAAGCTAACCAATCATTAAACTCTACTAATAAAACAATTACATTCAGTCAATCATAGCCACTGCCTCCTAACCAAGGCAGGCTTAAGTGGAATACCAGAATTTAAACCTGGTGGTTTGTGTGCTTGTAGAGATATAATCCACTTTAACTCAAGAATTTGAACCTGATTATTAAAATCACCCCTTCTGATACTGAAAGGGACAAGTTGTAAGACCCTAAAACCAAAAAACATTGGGTCCTGATAGAGATGCATGATTAGCTAGGGCATTTGTAGAAACATTATTATGTATATTACCCAGATGCTCTAAGATCCATTCCTTAAACTGGCGCATAGTCTTACCCACATAGAAACATTCACAAGTACAACAGGTAGCTAAATGTATCAAATTACTGCTCCTATAGGTCACCATGGACCTAGGCGAAGACACGTCCAGATACAGGATGAACAAACCAAGTGTCTGAGGCAATGGAGGAACAAGCCTTACAACTGTTGCATGGAAAAGTACCCCTTCTGACAGATGAACTAAGAATGGTCTGCTTAGGTCCATAGTGTTTTATCAGTGGCTGCGTTGGCTGACTCACATTTTGTTTTTATTTATTGCATTTTTTTGATGTGAGCAGCCTTTAGTAGTTCTGGTATTGCCTTGGTTTTTCTTTTCTCTTATGTCCTATTTAAGTCACAGGCCATATTTAGGTCCCAGGAATGGGTAGCTCTAGCCCCATTTGATTTATGGATCTGCAGCAAATTCATTAGGTTTGGGTCAGAGAGTGCTCTGTAAGCCAGGCATAAGTCTCCCCTAAGAAGTCTATCAGATACAGAGTATAGTGAAAGGGACTTTAGCCAGTCTGTGTAAGACGCATGCTGGAGTCCCTTGATCTTCTTTGTTAGGAACCTCTGAGGTCTCTCCAACTGCTGTAGATGCTTTGTATAGTACAGTACATGTCAAATGGGGTGTTATACTCAATTACGGGTCATATTAGTACCAGGTTTAGAGGAGTTATAATCTCCTTTGCTCTTGAGTGATGTATTTACTAATCAAGAATGCTACATAGAAAGCCTTCATTACTACAGTAGACACCTGATGGTCGAAGTTAAGGTCGCAGGCTACTTGTGATTCCAGATCCCTTACCACTTCCTAGGTACTTAGGGTATTGTTATTTTATTTGATGGTGTGAAGGGATATTGTTTTTGCCAAAGGGAATGATGATGTATTTCTTTGGATTCAGTTTGAGAACGTGAATAATACACCAGTCACTGATCTGCATGAGACCTTCCTGGAGTATACTGACATCATTTGGGGATTCAATAGTTGCACCTAGTTTGCAGTCGTCCGTAAACTTGGTCAGCCACAACCCCCTTAGTTTTGGCCTGAACTTCTGAGAAGTATATATGAAACAGTAGGGGGGCCCAACACTGACACCTGTGGCACCCCACTGGTGACAGGTCTGCTGGTTGATGTGGAGTCACCACTTTGAATAGAGTGTCTGGTTTGTGAGCCAGTTGACAATCCATCTTACAACAAAGTAGTTTACATTCAATTTGCTAAGTTTATCAGTAATGCCTGTGTGTGGGATTGTATCAAAAGCCTTTGCCAAGTCGAGGTATGATGTGTGCACACATTTGTCCTTGTCAATGACCTGGTCACATTCTGAAAGAAATCCACCAGATTTAACAGGCAGGATCTGCCCTTGACAATGTTGAATTGGGTTTGATATAGGGTTTGGAAGTTGCCTATGTCTTTATTTATGAGGTCCATAATGATATGTTCCATGGCTTGGCACATGAGGCTGGTCAGGCTTATGGGTCTGTAATTCTTTGTCTGTTGCTAGGCCACCTTTGTGGAGGGGAATAACTGTTGCTATTCTTCATCTGCAAGAACAAAGCCTGTGGTTAGGCTATGATTGAAAAAGGTGCGTAACGGTGATGCTAGTTCATGTTTTGGCTTGTTTAGAAGACAGTCTGGAATGCTGTCTGGTCCCATAGAGGCTGTGTGGTTTTGCCTTGGACAAAGCTTTAATGACTGCTCTTCAGATATGTAGGGTAGGAGGGAGGTTTGGTTGAAGGTTTCTGATGAGTTTGGAAGGGATAAGGGAGTGAAATCTTTGAGACATATCAGCTAGCAGGTTTGTGCATATGAGATACAGTTAGTCACTAGATTTACACAAGCTTGGGTCCTATCTTTTAGACTATGTACGTAGCTGTAAAACGCCTTATGATTATCCTTGGCTGTGCTTACTAGGTTTTTCTCAAAGAAGCCCTTAGAGGTTTTGACATGTTCCAAATTAGTACTTAACAGTATCACTTACACTGATCCTGTTGACTTAGCCTACCTACTAGCAGATAGGCTCAGTGCAGACTTCACCCCCCCTTTCCCCCCCAAAGGCCCTTTCGACATCCCAGATACTTCTCCCGCACCTCACATCTCTGTAGATCAAGTGGTGTTAAAGGGCCCTATCCAAGGCAGAAAACACAGCTTTGATTATGAGTTAGCTGTCTTAGGATGTTGACTGAAATTTGTGCCAACTGTTCTTCCTCGGCTGCATGAGCTAAAATTTGATGTATACAAACTGGCTAGGAAGCTACACCTGAAATGTTTTTTTTTTTTTAAGAACAGTCTCACTACCATGATAACTGACTATATGTGTAAAGCTGATATGGAATGTGAATTTACCTCTGATGATGAAAGTTTTTATTCATGTACATTGGAAGAGAATGTTAATGGTTATTTGTTTGATATGAGTCAGATGGGGTACAAAAGCAAATGTATACCACCGTTTATTCACAAGGGTATATCACAGTTTCATAGGATGTTAGATTTATCTATAGAAAAAGAAAGTAATTTTTATGAAAAGGTGAATATTTCATATAATTTAACTAAAAATGAGTGGCAACCTATTGTCATTGAGTGAAAAGAAAGAACTTGTATTCAAACCTGCAGACAAAGGCAATAAGTTGGTAGTTATGCATTATTTGGAATATTTTAATATGTCTAATGAACATTTAAAGGACATGAATGTTTATGAGAAACTGAAATTCTCTGTGTATTCTGCAGCGTTTGGGAAATATAATGAATTTTTAAATAGAGGGATTAGATTGGGTTATTTGTCCCATGAAGATGTGAGAAAGAAATTTAATGTTGATGGGTGTACTATTGCACGATTTTACTGTTTACCCAAAATACATAATAATTTGACTTGTCCTCCGGGTCGTCCTGTAGTTTCTGGAAATAATTATTTTTTATACATGGTTTACTTTTACCAAAGGTGCAAGCATTGCCTGCATATATCAGGGATGTGTTTGATTTTTTTACATATGGTTAATGATATCAGATGGAACCACATACATGTACTGGATAACCCTGGATGTAAATAGTTTGTACACCAGTATCCAACATCATTTTGGAATAGAGGCAGTTAGTTTTTTTTTTCTGGTGGAATGTCTGGCTGCTGAATATGTTGTAGATTTGATATATATTTGTTTGACAAATAATTTCTTCAAATGTAATGGAGGAACTTTCCACCAAAAACAAGGAACAGCGATGGAGCAGCGTTTGCCCCATCATATGTGAATTTGAATATGGGTCTTTTTAAGTTGGAATATGTTTATAAATCTAGATTTTATCAGAAATATGTCAAAAAAAATTCAGATTTATTGATCTCATTTTTTTATGTGAAGGTGGGGAGAATGAAGTTCAGCTGTTGATGGAAGCTTTACAACATAACAGGTTCCATCTGGAGTTTGAAGGACTTCAGATGGGGAAGAAGGTGTCCTTTCTGGATGTTACTGTGGATATCACCAATGGATATAGAAATAGGACAACAATTCACAGGAAATTTGAAGGGAGCAATCAGTATTTAAAAGCCCAGAGTTGTCACCCTCCCATACTGTGGAGGCTCTACCTTATGAGGGAGTATATATGACTTTATAGACTTTGTAGTGAGGAAACATACTAGTGAAGAAATATCAAAAACTATTTCTATGTTAAAAACAGGAGGTTATGACAATGAGTTATTGAATAGAAGCTGGCAAAAGTTTGTTAGTGAATTATAATGTCGTTGGAAGATATCTCAGAATAGGTGTTGGAAAGGCCTAACATTTCATTTGGAACTGGTAGAAGTCTGAAAAACTTTTTAGTAAAAGGAAAGTTTGTCATGCAGCCTATAAATGTAAATATTACCCCTTCAGAATATGGGACAAAGCCTTGTGGGAAATGTAAGGCTTGTAAACGTATAGTTTCTAGTTTTAATAAAATGGTATAAGATTTACAGTCAAGGGACATTTTAAATGTGATACAAAGGGCATTATATATGCCTTGAAATGTCCTTGTGACAAATTCTATATTGGTGGATCTAAGCTGGCATTTAAAGTAAGGCTGATGGAACACATCCGCGATATAGAAAATAACAAAAAGGAAAGTGCAGTGGCCGAACATTTTTATAATATGTATAAAGGGAAGTCTGCAGGTTTGAAAGGTGTGCTGTATTAGAAAAAGCAGATAATTTTACTGGGGAGGTGGTGAGTTTAAAGAATACGTTATTATATAGAGAGTCTTTGTAGACTTTTACTCCTAAGGGAATGAATATGCAGTGTAATAGATTTTTTTATTTGATTGTATTGATTTAATTACCAATTAGCCTAGTGTTAATTGATGTTTAGTGTGTATATAAGGTAGGGTGTTTTTAAATTTGCTGTACTCCTTGAAGGCATTTGTGCAGAGACATCAGAGTGAATAAACGTTTGTGGATACTGGCTTCATTGTTTTGCTGTGTGCTGGTGTTCTTGGAGGTGTGTTGAAGAAAACACGGCTTCCATGGAACCTGATAGTATGTAAGGATGTAGTATGTACCATTTCCAGCAAGAACTGGCTTTGCCATTGAGCACCCTCTTCAACCACAGCCTAAGTACTGGCTTCATTCCAGCAGAGTGGAGAACTGCCATTGTCATCCCCTTGCGCAATGGTGGTGCCACTACTGACCCTGGAAACTATCGCCCCATTAGCTTGACAAGTTTGATATGTAAAGCCATGGAGCGTATTATTATGGATCTCATAAACAAAGACATAGGCATTCTCCAAGCACGTGACCCCACCTAGTTCAGATTCATCAAGGGCAGATATTGCCTGTTGAACCTCGTTGACTGCTTTGAAACTGTCACCAAGGCCCTGGATGAAGAAACGTCAGTACATACAGCTTACCTTGACTTGGCCAAGGCCTTTGACACAATCTCCTACTTGGGCATCATTGAAAAGCTAACACAACCTGGCGTAATTCCCTATCTCATCAGGTGGTTGACCAACTGGCTCACTGACAGGATCCTCAAAGTCAAAATAGGCACCTCCACCTGCAATAGCAAACCTGTCATTAGTGGAGTTCCCCAAGGACTGTCCTGAGACCCCCTACTGTTTGGCATCTATTTCTCAGAGGTGCAGGCAAAGACAAAAGGCCTGTGGCTGACCAAGTTGATGAGTGGATGGGAAACCACAAATTCATCCCAGGGGTTCCACCTGTGTCCCTCACTGACAGGGGACAACAGGTGCTCACTGAGGTTTATTTTGGGGGATAAACTCTTGGCTAGGCTTGGAAGGGCCCCAGGGCTATTAGCCTAGTTACCTTCTACAATTCTGTGATCTTATTTGCCTGTTGAGGCTGAGCAGGGTGCTTTTCCATTCTTGGGGCCTCACCTTTGTTTTTTTGGACAGTGACTTTTTACATTTATTGTGAAGTTTATTGATGCTGCATGGCCACCATGACTGTTTTTACTTGGGGATCTGGCTTTGATTCTTTCTGCTATAGCTGAGTCTATACACTTAAGCAAGTACCGGGCTTTATTGTAAACTTTGGTGTAATTGTCACTTCCATTTGTTGGTGAGGCTTGGAATGCATTTATAACCTTCACCTAGGCAGGTATACTTTGCCTTGGTGAAATTTTTAGTCTAATTTCACCCTTTGTGAGTTCTGGTGGTAGTGCCAGCTTGAAGGTGACTGATTTTGTGGTCAGATTTAACTAATTAGGGTCCGACAATTTGGCAGTGCATCTGTTTGACATGTTAGTGAGACCCCGATCTAGTATGTTTGTTCCTCTTTTCGGGGTATGAACAGTTTTTTCCAAGGCATTTGAGTTAACAAAGTCAGGGAACTTTTGGGCTAGAGGGTTAGGGCTAGCATAAGTTTCCCAGTTGATGGTGGGATAATTGAAATTTCCCATAACCAGAGTATACAGGAATATTTGGATTGACTCCAGTTTGGTCAAGTAAGCTTTGTGTGCATCTTGACTCATGGAGAGGGATCTATAACTGGATATGACTTGAATGGGGATCTTACCAACAGTAACTTGCACTTGGACTCAGTCTATGGAGTTGTGCAGCCTAAATGGGAGGTGAATTTCTCTCTGAGATAGATAGAAACACTGCCTCCTTTGGTTCTCACACATACATTTTGAAATCTGAAGGTGTGCAAGGCATTCTAGCCAAGCAAGGTCAGGGTACTCTGAGACTTTGATTCAGGTTTCTTTGACTGCACAGAAATCTACATCTTCCAGTGATAGAAGTGCTTCCAGGGTGTGCAGTTTTTGGTTTAAGCTCCTAGCATTTAGCAGCATGACCCTTTGTTTTGTTATGATTGGCAAGTTTCACATCAGTAAGTTGATTTTCAAGACCTTACCTAAAAAGGCATTATGGGGGAGGCAAGAGCCTTTACCAGCAGCTGAAAGCCTAGTGGTGCCAGTTGCAAAGCCTTTCTGGCAAAGCGGCAAGGTTTGTTGACCATGGCTTCCCAGGCTGATACACTGGATCCCCTTTGAATGAAACCAAAACCTAAGCCAATTATTGAAATCTCAAGGCTAGGGTTATACCTGCCTGAGACACATACTCAGAGAGCTCAAGCATGTTCTCTTCATATGGTCTAGTGAGGTACATCTCAGGTTGTTTACTCCAACATGAACTATGTCAGAGTTGTAATGGTACTTATTGCTGAGAGACCTGAGTGCATGCATAACTAATCCTGGCACTGGACAGGCAGCTGACCGTGACTTTCTCCTTGTCCAACCTGTGTGAGTGGGACATCATATGTCTCACTATGGAGTCTCCAGTGACAATAACATTTGTTTTTTGAGTGTTGTGTCTTATGGGCATGGTAGGCGAGACACTGGTGTTACTATGTGTCATGGCTGCTGTGGAAACTGTGTTAGTTCTACCAGTCTTGTGTTTTGGAGGTCTCAGGCATTTTGGTAAGATTTTGGAGAGAACCTCCACGTATTTTGATTTTTGTTTTTGATGCGTATAATGTGTATTAGTAGTGATACTATGTGCATGAGTAGTTGTGGGTGGGTTGACAACCTCTTCTGTGTTACTGTTTCATGTGTGAGACAGCATGGGTTGAAGATTCTTGGTGTAGATGCATTTCTCACACACTACTAGAGTGATTTATTAGTAGATTGTTGTCGGTGTGCATGAAGCAACTGCTACACTGCCTCAAGAGACCCAAGTCAACAAGGTTGGCAGAAGAAACATGGGTAGTCCAACTGTCCATAATGCTAGGTTGAAGAACTGTTATCATAAAGGGGGTGCTTTCCAGGACCGATCTCACTGGATGGATATTTGTGGTGATTTTTTTTTGTTGTTGTTGGTAGTTTAATAGGTTACAGCTCCCTAGTAGTATTTCTTTGACTGGTAAAACACTAAGGATGATGGCTACATTAATGTGCTACAGCTGTATCCAAGGGAAAATTGTTGAATTTACCTGTTTTGGTATGGCGCACAATTGCGTGGCAGTGCACGATACTGAGCAACACACAAATTAACAGAACCTATTCAAATGCAAGGCTTAAATACCAGAAACTAAAAACTTGAAAGAGAAATGGTATACTTCTCTCAGGGTAGAAAGGGTTTCTGCATAGGATATAAATCAAAATGCAAGTACAAAGGGGTGTGGCTAGAATGCCAAGCAGCTTGCAGCACAAACATCTTCTGTCTTTTTAAAGTTATTCTGACAAGAATGTTTCAATTTTATTAAGTATACAACTACATCTAGTTATTTAGTAACAGTTCTGAGTTGAAACCAAGAAAAAAAACTGTTTTTGAGTATTTTTTATATTAAACCCTATCAGAACTTATTTCACAACTGATTCAGATAAGAGTCACTCCAAAGCTTTTCTTCAGGAAACTATGATGAAAAGGAGTTACAATCCATCATCACAAACATCCAGGACCTTTCAGTCAAAATGGACAATTTGGAAAGTAAAATAGATCATATAGAACAAGATAGTAAGAAACAACTAGACATACTTGATGTTATCAAGAAACATTCAGATCGAATTACATCTATTGAAGAAGCAGTAAATGACACGGATGGCAGGCTGTCTGAGACTGAAAGTCGCAATGAATTTCTTTGGAAGTAAAACACTTTACTTTTGGAAGAAGACTTAGAAAGTAGGTACAGGAGAAATAACATCAGAATTGATGGCATTTCAGAGAAAGAGGTAGGTAACAATATGATACAGCTTCTAAACAACTGGATACCAAAAACTTTAAACTTGCCAGAGTCTCTTTGATTCGGAATAGATTGAGCTCACAGACCTTTATCAAATGCTTCTACAGTAAACAGCACTTCTACACCAAGATCTAGAATTGTTAAGTTCCTTTCTACACAGGACAAAGA
Organism: Protopterus annectens; assembly: GCF_019279795.1. Lineage (NCBI taxonomy): Eukaryota > Metazoa > Chordata > Ceratodontiformes > Protopteridae > Protopterus > Protopterus annectens. The sequence continues at coordinate 164,546,345 of NC_056749.1, forward strand.
CTTGGTATTAAAAACAGCCTGGTCAAACCCACCAATAAAAATAAATAGGAAAAACATTCATTTTGATAATGATTACACTTTGATGCTTTCCAAGAAAAAAGACTATTCCTTTAATAAAATCCTTAAAGAAGTTAAACATATCTCAAATCTTATTTACTGCTAAAACAATTTTCCTTCCTGAGGGGCAGAAACTATTCACTACTCTTCATGAAGCACTATTCAAATGTTACCCATTGAGGAGAAGGCTCCTAAAACTTGAAGTGGCATAATTTTAACATGAGGTGGAAGAGTTAGTGCAGTCTAGATTTAACCTACTTAGCATGGTAAAATTGCACACAGTGCATTGATGGAATTTAATATATGCAGAGAAGTGTCCATACATGCACTTATAAAATATTGTTTTAAGAATGGTTGCTTTCATCTTATATGTAAACTAAGAAGAATACGAAACTAAGACTCATATTGAAGAATGTTATTGTCAAAGTATCACAAATGATTTTTAATGTAGGTTTTTATACAGAAAACCATATTACATGACAACATACACACAGCACCAATAATTTAAAGAATGAAGACACATACTGCATCTCCATTTTTCAGAAACATATATGACCTTGTGAGGTAGAATTTTACAAGAGATGTCTTAAAAGTCTGCATATTTTGTACTGGTTCTTTGATAATGTAGTTATATTTTACCATTGTCTTATGTGTGTACATATCCATAATGGAATTAGGAAGAGTTGTATGCTGTTTAGTATTTAGTTTGTTAGTTTTTGAGATGATTAGACATTTAGATTTTGTGATTTTTTTTCACTTTTCAAGGCCCATTATACCTGTTTTCATTGTTTGCAGGTTGAAAACTATGGGATGAAGGTGTTATGTTTGCTCATCAGTCCTTATTCTTTTCCCAAGTTGTTTTGTTGTGTGAGTTGTACATCTGCAGAGTTACTTAAAAGTATTTATGCATGCATAACTATAATAGTTTTATAAATAGCATAACGATTGAATGAAGCAAACTGAAATGCTGCATATTAAATTTAATGTCACACCTACGTGGGAAAAATTAGAGTGAGAAGTTTAGAAATCCAAGCCATTTGACCAGATAGCGCTTTATAGTTTAATTCCTTTAACATCACTTTCTGTAGATATCAAAGCAGAATTATGGCTCTGAAAAAGTCATGAAAAAGAATGTGTGTCAAACAGATTTGTTGTTTACTTTGCGTGTTTAAACCTCCAAATTGAACTTTCAGAAAATAGCTCAGTTGAAAGTAGTTTAGACAAAAAAATTCTCAAGTTCCAGGAAGCTGGAAATTACACTGCTGATTTGGATTCCCGAGTTAAGATAGTCTGTAAAGTTAGAGAACACGTCTGAATATCACCAGATTCTGCTTCACATAGTGTTGCTTTTAGAAAATGTTCATACATTTTCATATCTTTTGTGAAAGGTAAATGCCTTATCTGAATTATTAAATCTACATTGCTTATAAACTGAATAAAATTCCAGATTAAGTATCTGATTGTAGGAAATTATGGACTTTTAGTCCTTTAAACATCTGCTAAGCTAGATGATATATTCTATAATTACACTGCATCACATGCCATAAAATGCTGAGATTGAATAAACACTGCTAGCTGAAATTATAGAAAGAAAATTATTTCAAACATTAGTCTTTTTTAATGATACTTGATTGTTTTTAATAGAATTCTAAAATTACTTTTTGAGATAAATAAGATAAACCTGTATTGTTTTTAGAGGAAATTGATATAGATTAATAATTTTTAAAAATGTTACATATATATTAAGAAGTCTATAGTCTCTTACTGCTTTAAATAAATGTAATGACCTTTTAATCAGGAATTGCATAATATTACTATAAATTTATAGATTATAAGCTTCTGTGGAATCTTTTATTTATTTTTTTGTTTTGTTTTTAATTTAATACTACATTTGGATTAATTTTTAATTAATATTTAAAATTAAATATAATAAAGATTGAATTTTTATTTGAAAAAATAGATTAGGAGATGACAGATTAACAGGAGATGGCTTCTTACTTTATTCTTTATTTAGATAATTAGTTTAATGTTAATGGCAGTAGCAGTAGAGAGTGATTGGGTGGTAAAAAGATGTGGATTGAGGGTGGTTTGTATGATTATTTTATCTAACCAGGAAAATATTATCCCATGTTAGGAAATGTAAATAGTATTTTAAAAACTTTATTAATAGTTAAGTCTATGATTTTGTCCATAAAATGTTACTAACATTAACAATCTTTCTTATATAATATCATAGTTTAATTATTTTAGAGATGTTTTATGTTTAAGATGTTAAAGTATAAATGTCTTTCATTGAAAGTTAATGGTCTCAACAATCCCTTGAAGAGAGATAGCTTACTTGAATATATTAAAATCAATAAAGCCAACATAATCTCTTTGCAACAAACACACTTATTATAAAAAGATTGAATTAAATTGTTTAAGGATTATTCAATTCTAGCAGATTCATGTTATAGTTCCAAAAGGAGAGGCACTCTTATGCCTTGGAAGAAATCAACCACTATGCCTAAAGTCATAAATACTTCCTCTGATAAAAATGGTATGTTGAGTTTAGTAGTACTTGAAATTAATAAAAAAAATTACACTTTTGAAAATGTTTATTCGATACCTGGAATTAGCTCTAAAATAGCAAAAAAAATGTAGACATTGTAACTTTAGATGCGATAGGAGAAATTTTATTAGTTGGAGATTTTAATTTTATAATTTCTGAAAGAGATACTACTAAGGATGAAAAACCTAGAATGTCAGCGCCTGCTAAATAGTTGAATTATTTCACAAACAATTAATTTAAAGGATATTTATTATTTAATACTGGCAAATTTTTTTAGTTATACTCGCTATTCATTCAGATTTGGAATCCAGATAAATATAGGCAAAGTTTTTGTATGAAATGAATTCTCTGAAATTGAAGATATAGCAATTATTTAATATCTGCAGTTAGATCATAATGATAATAATTTTAATTTTAATATAAAATCTAAACATCTTTTTTTTGTTGTTTTGTTTGTTTTGTTTTTTTGACAAAGAATTCCAGGCTATATTGCCACGATTAAAGGATATGAGGTATTTTTTTAAGGAATTAAAGGAATTAAATATGTTTATGGAGTTTAATAACAATGGCAAAATTTCTGATGTTGTTTGGGATTCATCAAAGACATATTTTTGTTGTAAAATTAAGACTTCGTATTTATCAAAAAAAAAGAATGGGACAAAGAATAAATTATATTACAATCCAAAACTGATAAATTAAACTTAAACCCAAGACCTAATTATAAGGTTGTAAAGTCTGAGCTGAAAACATTGAATCAGAAAAATATTAAATCACAAAGTCTCAATTAATTTGGAAAAGCTCAAATTACAATAATTTACGATTAATCCTAAAAATTTAAATAGACTGGCTATTAGAGCTAAAAGATTAAATAGTATAAATCATATTAGTGAGATTACACAAAGTTAATAAATACCCATATAAAAGTAACTCATATAAAAGACTTATTGGAATATTTTTGAACTCACTATGAAATATTGGCAATTTAACTCTAGAAAACAATGATTTAATAGATAGCTTTTTAAAGAAAATATAAAGCATAATTTAACAAAAGAACAAAATAATAGATTGAATAAATCAATTTCATTTAAGGATTTGAAACAAATTATAAATTAAAAAAAAAAAACAAAGCTCTAGGTTTAGATGGCATAATTCTGGAAATATATAAATTAATTCCAGATAATGCTCTAAAGATTACATTAAATGCATTTGAAGAGGTTAAAAATGAATTGACTGTTCCTCCCTCCTGGAAATCCTCACTGATATTTCTCATTTTGAAACAAGGAAAGGGTTCAAAGATGTGTTCTTCTTATCCTCTTTCTTTCTAAATGTTGATTACAAAATATTTGTTCATATTGCAAAAATATTAAATAATGTGATGTTTAACTTAATTGAAGATGAAACAGGTTTTATGTTAAATAGAAAAGTGCAAGATAACATTAGACTATTGTCTTTGATAGATATTGCCAATAAAAACAAAAAAGAACATACAATCATAAGCTTAGATGTAGATAAAGCTTACATAAGGAATGCAGTTTTTCTTCAGGCTTTATAGAACTAATAATGAAGTTGTTAATAATACATTATCCTTTGTTAAAAGTGCTTCTTTTTTATCTAACTTATTCAAAATACTAAAGGGAACAAAGCAAGGAGTGCACATATTTGTTGCAGCAGCTCCATATTTTCCAGAAGGACTACAAGAAATATTGTCATACTGAGATCCATCCAGCAGCTAATTGACTGAATATGATAGCCATAGTATAATTATAATTTCTGCATGTAGTAAGATGTTCTTCCTTGTATCTACATTTGGTATTGCAGGCTGTGTAATTATTTTTGTCAGGTTATACATGGGCATTATTTTGTGTAGTCATGAGGCAGCAAAATAAATGGTTCTGTAGTACTTATTGGTTGCATCAAATATTTCCCTTAAAATTCTGCGGCTTTGGGGCTAGAACATACTTCACACCAAAACAGAGTTTGGTGTGTGCAAACTACCTTTTATGAGCTGTATAACAAGTCAGCTAGGAGCATGCTCATGTAAGATTTCATTTTTTTCTTCACATTGTTGCAGCTGAAGTGCATTTTTTTTACAACAGTGTGTGATTTACTGTCCTTGATGAACACAAGGTACAGTCCACATATTATTCTGACAGTTGGCCTCTTGTAATTAAACCTCCTGTTACTGCCATTTTTTTTTACAGCAAAGTACTTGGCCTAGAACTAGAGTTTACAAATGCAGCTGATTAACATTTTACAGAAACATTAAAGCTACAGTTCAAATGCCTTTTAGATGCACCTTGCCTTTTATAAATTCAGTCACTCATACATTATAAATTGTGCCCTCCAACCCATTTTTTTACTTCCCCGTATTAATGCTACTTTTACTAATGTCATTTGCTTGAATTAACCCTTGAAACCTTCCTCTTAAACATTTATAAGTCAGTCATCAATTGTAAAACCTGTATGGAGAGTTCTTGGGTTGATTTTTATCTTCCAGTTATCCCTTTTGAGCCAGCAGCAATATTAGGATAGCCCCTGACTTGATGTGGTCCATTCTTTGTACCTCTTCAATGCATTTTAAATAAAAACATAAATTTATCAGTTCGCAGTTGCTTCCTAATGTAATTTGCATACATTCCTGAAAATTGCTGATAGTTTTCCAATTTTTTATGTCCAAAAAATGTTCCAGATTGATTTTTTTTTTAATTTCCCTCACATATCCAATTCTGTCTTACTTCAGGGAACATCTTGTGCATCATGTCGGGACTAAAAAATTTTCATCCATAAGATTCCAAATAAAGCTTTTAAATTTCCTTGCTCTTGTGGTTATTTTAACTGGTCAGCAAATGTTCTGCCTCATTTCTTCTATTTCCTTGTCTGACAATTCTTGTGAAATTCACCAGTTGCTTCACATTTTGCTTTGCCTTTTCTGAAGTAATGCTTTTATAATTTCACTTACCAAATCTTTTCTACTTGATGTTTCTGTTCTAGCTTGTATCAAGATCATTATTAGCTCATCATCACCAGTGTCCACAGACTTTCTATAACCAGCTCCACCTGTTGTCCTGGAAGACGTAATTGGCAATGTGATTAGACAGGCATATGTCCTTTTTAAGGGTTTTCTCACTAAGTTTTTCTTTATCAGTTTATTTGCATACCCATTTTGTTTATTTATTTTAATTTTGTTGACTAGGTAGGTATATACTAGTTAGAAGAGCATTTTCAGCCATCAAAGTCAAGAATAATCTATGCCTTAAGTTAATAAGTACAATAGCAGTGCAATTGTTGTGACAGTTCAACACTGTCACTTACATATTACTACAATATGTACACATTTATGTCTGTATGCATTTTGACTAATCACTGTAGAAAAGATGTTTTCCAGATTGACAATACAACACCTTAGAGTCATAATGTGCAAAGTTAGTATGCATTTGTTCAGCGGTTACATGTTTCCAATTAGTCATTTTGTCTTAATGAGGGAAAATAGTGAGAGTGTGAACATGCTGAGCACCTTTTTGATGAATGAGCACTTGTAAGTGTTGACAAATTCAGCCATTATCTTTGCAGCATGCACAGGAAGATTCCTTTAGGAGGAAGTTTTTAAATCTAGTTTTAAAGAGCTGCAGGATGTTTGCCATTCTGATGTCTGTTCAGATATGATTGTAGGTAGCTATTCTCGTCTTGAGAAAGATCTTTCCCCTATCACCATTTTGAATCTTTATATGATGAGGCAAAGCTCCATCATAGGTTTTCCCCTAGCTCATACATTTGTTATCTAATCAGTACCAGTTTTTTTAATTGTAGGTGTTTGCCAAATTTGATTAGCTTGAATAACTGAAAGTAAAGTTACTCAGTTATTTACTGGTAACCAAGTGAATCTTTCTAGTAGGGTATACTGGTAAGTGTTATTGCCATCCAGATAGACAAACTGACAGATTCTTGTTCATTGCAGTCTGGATTTTATCCACATTCCAGCAAATTCCATTTATTATCTACAAGACTTTGAGATGTTTTGTCCATGCCTGCTTACATTTGGATTTGTTACATTGGGCGCTCTATGTGAATATTGCATTGATGCTAGTTTTGTAAGGGGTAAATAGGTGGAGCCCATATTTAGCTTTAATAAGCTAATTGCATTAATTTTAATGCACAAAATAAATAAATCAAATGTTTCCTAGCAGACAGACTTCCAGATTCTGAATCTTGATTAAACATTACATTATTAGTTCTGCATAAAGCCAAATAAAAAGAAAAATCGGGGACAAAAAACTTGGATTCCTCATATATTAAAATCTTTTTTTTTTTTATTAACCTTCTTAATTCAGCCAGGTAACTAACACAGCAATGTTATGGCTATTAAAATATCTGTCAAATACATAGTTTTACAGCTATTTTTGATGGTAATAAAAATAGCTGTCAGACCACAGTACTTTACAGCTAAAAGAAAATTTAGGTGGCAGTTTCAGCATTGTCAAGCAATCTTCTTCTTCTTCTTTCGGCTGCTCCCGTTAGGGGTCACCACAGCAAATCATCTGTTTCCATATCTTCCTGTCGTCTGCATCTTGCTCTGTCACACCAGTCACCTGCATATCCTCTCTCACCATATCCATAAACCTTATCTTAGGCCTTCCTCTTTTTCTGTTACCTGGCAGCTTCAACTTTAGCATCTTTTTCCCAATATACTCTGCATCCCTCCTCAGCACATGTTCAAACCAACGTAATCTTGCCTCTCTGGCTTTGTCTCCAAATCTTCCAACCTGTGCTGACCCTCTAATATACTTATTCCTAATCCTGTCCACCCTCGTCACACGCAGTGCAAATCTTAACATCTTTAACTCTGCCACATCCAGCTCAGACTCCTGCCTTTTTGTAAGTACCACTGTCTCCAACCCATATAACATAGCTGGTCTCACTACCCTCTTGTAGACCTTCCCTTTCACTCTTACTGGTACTCATCTGTCACAAATCACTCCTGACACTCTTCTCCACCCACTCCATCCTGCCTGTACTCTCTTTTTCACCTCTCCTCCACACTCACCATTACTCTGAACTGTTGATCCCAAGTATTTAATCTCATCCACCTTCACCACCTCTACTCCTTGCATCCTCGCCATTCCTCTATCCTCCCTCTCATTCACTCATATATTCTGTCTTAGTTCTGCTGACCTTCATTCCTCTTCAGAGCATATCTCCACCTCTCCAGGGTCTCCTCCACCTGTTCCCTACTCTCACTACAGATCACAATGTCATCTGCAAACATCATAGTCCACGAGGACTCCTGTCTGATCTCGTGTGTCAACCTGTCCATCACCATTGCAAATAAGAAAGGGCTCAGAGCTGATCTTTGATGTAATCCCACCTACACCTTAAATGCATCCATCACTCCCACCGCAGACCTCACCGCTGTCACACTACCCTTGTACAAATCCTGTACCACTCTTACATACTTCTCTGACACTTCCAACTTCCTCATACAATACCACAACTCCTGTCTAGGCACCCCGTCATATGCTTTCTCTAAGTCCACAAAGACACAGTGCAACTCCTTCTGACCTTCTCTGTACTTCTCCATCAACACTCTCACAGCAAACATCGCATATGTAGGGCTCTTTCCTGGCATGAAACCATACTGCTGATCACTAATCATCACCTCCCTTCTTAACCTTGCTTCCACTACTCTTTCCAATCACTTCATGCTGTGATTGATCAGTTTAATCCCTTTGTAGTTACTACAGCTCTGCACATCACCCTTATTCTTAAAAATCGGTACCAAAACACTTTTTCTCCATTCCTCAGGCATCCTCTCACTTTTCAAGATTTCATTAAACAATATAGTTAAAAACTCCACAGCCATTTCACCTAAACACCTCCTTTCTTCCACAGGTATGTCATCTGGACCAACAGCCTTTCCATTCTTCATCATCTTCATAGCTATCTTTACTTCCTCCTTGCTAATCCACTGCACTTTGTTTCACTGTCTATACATCATCCAACCTTCTCTCCCTCTCATTCTCTTTTTTCATCAGCCCCTGAAATACTCTTTCCATCTGCTCAACACACTCTCCTTGCTTGTGAGTATGTTTCCCTCATTATCCTTTATCACCCTTACCTGCTGCACATCTTTACTAGCTCGGTCCCTCTGTCTAGCCAATCGGTACAGGTCCTTTTCTCCCTTCTTAGTGTCCAGCCTTTCATACAACTCTTCATATGCCTTATCCTTAGCCTTCACCACCTCTCTCTCTGCCATGCACCTCATCTCCTTATATGCCTGTCTACTTTCTTCATCTCTCTGACAATCCCACTTCTTCTTCTCCAACCTCTTTCTCTGTATACTGTCCTGTACTACTTCATTCCACTACCAGGTCTCCTTGTCCTCCTTCCTCTTTCCAGATGTCACACCAAGCACCTTTCTAGCCATCTCCCTTACTACCTCTGCTGTAGTTTCCCAGCTATTTGGTAACTCTTCACTGCCACACAGTGCCTGTCTTAACTCTTCCCTGAACTCCACCTCACAATTACCCTTTTTAAATTTCCACCATTTGATCCTTGGTGCTGCCCTCACACTCCTCCTCTTCTTGATCACCAATGTCATCCTACAAACCACCATGCTATGCTGCCTAACGACACTTTCCACTGCCACCACTTTACAGTCTCCAATCTCCTTCAGACTGGCCCTTCTACATAAAATATAATCAACCTGTGTGCATCTCCCTCCACTCTTGTATGTCACCCTATGCTCCTCACTCTTGTTAAAATACATATTCACCACAGCCATGTCCATCCCTTACACAAAATCCACTACCATCTGACCTTCTGCATTCCTTTGCTTAACACCATACCTACCCATCACTTCCTCATCCCCTCTGTTCCCTTCACCAACATGCCCATTGAAATCTGCTCCAATCACCACTTTCTCACCCTTGGGTACAGTCATCACCACTTCATCCAACTCACTCCAGAATTTTTCTTTCTCATCCATTGCACACCTAACTTGTGGAGCATATGCACTAACAACATTCATCATTACACCATCAATTTCCAGCTTCATAAACATCACTCTATCAGACACACTTTTCATCTCCAAAACACTCTTGGCATACTGTTCCTTCAGGATAACCCCTACTCCATTTCTCCTCCCATCCACACCATTGAACCTGCGTCCAATACACCTAGCCTTACTCCCCTTCCATCTGGTCTCTTGCACACAATATACCAACTTTCCTTCTGTCCATCATATCAGCTAGCTCTCTCCCTACACTAGTCATACTGCCAACATTAAAAGTTCCGAACCTCACTACCACAGTCCTAGTCTTTACCTGCCTTCGGGCATGCCTTCCCCCTCTTCATAATTCAATTTGTGTGTGGTAAAATTACACAACTCCACCAGGATACCCCCATATATCCCAGCTCCAGTCAAAGAAATAAATCTGAGGTTTTAGCATTTTTTTGTCATAGAATAGAGCTGGATTGTCAACGTGTACTTTACATTGCAAAATGTACAAGCAGAATAACAGTTTCAGACCAGAAAGAAAAGCTCTGCTGTATCAATGTTGTTTTTCAGAATGATTTTAAAATACAGTATGCTACCTGTTAATTCCTATAAAATGCAATCAAAAAGTCATAACTCACCATCCTCAATATCAGATCTCGTAACAGAAACATTGTGTATTATCATTGAACAGTGTGATGATGTTAAAATGTGTGTAATAAAGCAGGATATCACAGCTACAATACACAAGTACTACAGTGATGTATACTGCTTTCTGGAATTATTTTACACACATACACACATACACACACACACACACACACACACACACTTATGCATATATGTAGGGAGATAACACATTAACTAATATATAGCTGAAAGTGTAAAGTATTAAATGTTAAATAAAAATAACAAGGAAGCAAGCAAAATGATCCTTTAAAATTAAGAAAAAGTTGCAATTGGAAACTCCACAAAAGCATCCTTTAAATTTAAAAACATGCAATTAAAAACCTCCACAAAAAATGCAAACTCTGAGACTATTTGCTAAATGTAATAATGCTGCCCATTGTGGGCATTGTATGGAATTAGCAGAACTCCCTGATATGGGGCAGCCCTCTAACCACAGAAATGGACCTTTACTGTCTCCTGAGCAGCCCATTATTTCCCAAGAAGGCCCATATTATCAGGAGTTATTGATTTCCTGTGCAACCTGAGTGGTTCTGTTATGGCGCATTGTAAGTAGATGCTAACCATCATATTTCTCAACAATACTGCTCAACTGTCGAGGTTTGTGTAGACTGTAATGATTTTTACCTCATTTTTTTTCATCTGTTCCTCATAAAATTTCTGGTTTTCTGACAAATCACTGAAGAGAGAAATTATTAAATAATGACACATCTGAGTTTTAGACTTCATATCCTTCAGAAAACGTGCTAACATAAATTTTATTCCAGCAACTTTCTAAGTTCTTAAGAGCAATATTTAAAATCTGTACCTCCTTTTGGGCTTTCCCCCTCTAATTTTAGGATGTGTCCAGATTTCTTGTGCTGAGAGGTTGAGAGGTATTTACTTAACTGTCCAGATTTTCACAGAATGTCCAGATTTTTGCCTCAAATTTTGGTCTGTTTCTCATACAAGTGTGTTTTTCTGGCAAATCATTGTGGAGTGAAGTCAGAAAGTGACAGACATTTGAGTTTCAGACTTCATGTTCTTCAGAAAATTCATGACAATGGAAAACATGTTATTCTATCAACTTTCTAACTTAAGAGCAATATTTAAAATTTGTCCTTATTTTTAGGTCTCCCCCTGATTATTTATGGATTTGTCCAGAGTTCTTGCTTAAAGATGTTGAGAGGTATGCTAACCATGTATTTTTTAGAGGTTATGCAAGGTAACTTATCCATGTAATCTGAGTACCACCGCTCTTTTCAAATTGTTTGAGTATGAAAGCTAATTAAATTTGCTGTGCAACTAAGCCTGCCATATACTTCTCAATTTATTTACTTAGGAATTCTATACAAAGCCAAAAATAAAGGTGTAACAATGTTCTAAAGTTGGGGATAATTTCTAAATTGATTCACTTCAAAAGTCAATGGAGCAGCAATTTTTGCAGCAAAGTATATTTTCTGCAGAATAAGTAGGAAACTCTAATATCTGCCAATATTGACTGCAATCCCCCGTGATTTACAGGATCATAGGAAGTTACTAGGCTAATAGCCCTAGGGCCCTTATGAGCCTAGCCAAGTTCTTAACCTTATTCCTACAATCACCACCTATTGCCCCTGTCCAAGAGGGACTCTGGTGGATCCCCCAGGGTGAATTTATGGTCACCCATCCAGTCATCCAGATTGTATTTGAAGAGGGCCAATGGGGTGCTCTGTTTGACATGAAGTAGAAGTCTGTTGCAAAGGTGTGTGAACCTCTGGGAGACAAATCTGTCCCACCAGTAGGGTCTATTAATGTCACATACCAGGTTAAGGCCTTTAGAGTGAGTAACCCATGTACCATTTGACTTTTGGATATGAAGCATTTTCAATAACTCAGGGTCAGAGAGGTTCATCTCAAGTCATTCACACCAACATGGACTATGACAGAGTCATAACAGTACACTGTTGTTGAAAGACTTCAGTGCATGTGTGATATGGCATATCTAGGCACCTGATAGACGACTGTGACCTTTTCCTTATCCAGCCTGGTGAGAGGGACATCAGTGTGTCTCACGATGGACTCACCTATGACTAATATTTTTGATTTTGTGTTTTCCTTAAGGGTTTGATGAGCGAGACACTGGTGGGTGAGCTATTATGTGTAATGTGTTCTGCAGAGGAAGTATCATGTGTAGCGCACCTGTGTTTGGGAGGTCTCTGATGTTTAGGTATTATATTAGGACCTCTGCATATGTAGGTTTGGGAGGTGAAGTACGCATGCTGGCAAACAGCTCATTCTCATATGTACTGACTGATGTGTGAGAGAGCATGGTTTCAAGGTTCTTAATATAGTTGCATCTCTGATACATTGTGTTTGTGTACTAGTAGTAGAGGGTTGTCGGTGAACATGAGACGGTTGCTACACTGCCTCAGGATGCCCATGTCAACTAAGCTGTCAGGAGGAACTGTGGGAAATTGTCTGTCCATAGTGATAGGTAAATTTATATGATCGGGAAGAGAGGTCACACTTAGGAGTAGCTAGTGGGTGAGATGCGTGTTGGTACCTCTGAGGCTAGGCTGTGTTCCACCTGATAGCACAGCAGGACCATGAGAAACCTCTGGAGGATGACCAGCAGTGTTGAGGGAAAATTTAACAAACAAAATGTTTGCGTCTGTAACCACGATAACACGGCAATGCATGATGGAGCAGTACACGCAAACAAGTGCAAATGTGGGGCTTAAATAAAACAAGAAAATACCCTTTTTAACTCAAACTAGCTGATAAGAATGTTCTCACTGAGCTGTAGTCCAATTGCCCTCGATTAGATGAGACCCAGACAGCACACTCCTCGCATAAGGGTGCAGAAGGGCCTTCAATAACAAAGGTGGCTTGAAGTTGATGCTCAGACATTACAAAACAGACCTAGAAATAGCAAACATGGAACTGGGTAGTGCTACAGCTGAACTAGTATGGTGTACAGTAAACTGTGACCAAAAAATAGTTCAGACAATTCAGAGTGTGGAATGCAAATAAATTAAAAGTGCAGTATTAGAGCAAAAACAGGCATTTATAGTTAGATGGAAGCAACAGATGCATCAGATAATTCAGTATCTCAGTGAAGGGCTGGTTTTAATTATCAAGTGATACCAAACAGTCTAGTTTCAGTGAGTCTGAATCTAACCACTGCTATAAAATGGAGTAAGTGTAAGTTTTTTGGCTTTTCCGGGTCGGGGGTCACCACAGTGGAACTCGCATCCGCTAATGCTTGGCAGTGGATTTTTACGGTGCCAAGTTGCCAGCCCGATGCCCAACCTTCAAAGAAGGCATGCCCATTCATGCATACACCTACCTACATGTCTTTAACGTCACTCGACCATGGGGAGGACATGCAGATTCCACACAGAAGGTGCTCCAGCCGATAATTGAATGGGAGAACCTCTTGCTGTGAGGCGACAATGCTAACCACTGCACCACAGTGGTGTACGGCTATAAAATGCAGTAATACTAGAAATTAAAAGTGCATAAAATCACAGTCACAATAGCAGAAGGCTATTACATATGCAGCAATTCACCAGTATTTCCCAGCATAGAAGGGTGTAGGCCACACTATCTTGCCTCAAGAGTCTAGACCACAAACCTTTCTGATGTAAGACAACTGGTTCTGAAGCACAAGTTCTTAAGCCAGAACTAAGACACTTTAGAATAACAGACACAATAGCCTCAATCAGCAATTTATAGCCAGAAAGGGTGTAGGCTACCCTCTCCTGCCACAAGAGGTTAGACCACAAAGCATCCTAATGTAAGTGGTATGGAACCCAAGTGCTTAAGCCAGAATAAATACACTTAGAATAACAGGCACAATAAGCCTTCACCAGAAAGTCCCAGACCATAACCCTACTATGTAAAGTAATTGATTTGGAGCCCAGGTGCTTAAACCAGAGCTAAGACACTTTCAGAATAACAGAGACAAAAACCCTTCAACCAGCAGTTCCCTGCTTAGGAGAGTGTAGGCTATACTCTCCTGCCACAAGAGCCCAGACCACAACCCTTTCACTGTAAAGTAACTGGTTTGGAGCCCAAGTACTAAAACCATAAATAAGACACCTTCAGAATAACAGACACAATGAGCCTTTATCCAGCAATTCCCAGCTTAGAAGGATATCGGCTATACTCGCCCACCACAAGAGTCTAGCCACAAATCCTCCTAATGTAAAATAACTGGTTTGGAACCCAAATGCTTAAAATGGAACAAAGACACTTAGAACAACAAGCACAATAGGCTGTCTCCCAGCAATTTTTTTTTTAAGTTAAGTAGGATATGAGGAAACAGAAGATAATTCAAGGTTAAGAAACTAAGGAGGTGGGCCTTCCCAAATAACCTCACTTTACACAATAGAATGAGCTAATGCAGTGGGACTGGAAGGAGTGTCCAATATCGAATTTATAGTAGAAGCAGGCAACTCAAAACCACCAAGTTTTAAGAACACAGCAGCAATAGGGTGGGAGAGTGGGAGAAAAAATGGAGAGTGCAATGGAACACAAGTAAAGAAACCTTGTTCACAAAACACAAAAAAATGCAGCTATTGAAGAATTCTGTGAACAGCTAAAACCGAAGAGCACAGGATTGTTAAACATCACTGAAACAGTTAAAGCAAAAAATATATACCTATATCAGCTTTGTATTTCCAAATGCTAATAGAAGCAGTAATGCTTGAAGCCAGCCACAGGTGAAGGCAGAATAGAGCAGAAACTTACAAAACTAATTCCTTTATATGACCAATATCAAAGGCTTACCAAAGAATCAATAATTATACAAAGGGTATTGCAAAATATTAACCAAATCAGGTTGTTTATGCAAAATTAGGGCCATACAAGAGGTTTTGCCAGTCATGCATCATTCCGTCTGAAGCTTTTTCTATCCTAAACATGATTCCAGACCGTGTAAATCATCTCCAAGAAAGAAAAACATTGGCTTCACTAAACTTTGCTTCAGCATGTTTTACTTAGAAATTTGATTTTATAAGCTGTAAATATCAGTAGTGTAATATCACATTCCTATTAAATGATAGTACAATGATAAAGCTGATCTACTATGCTTGAATTTTAAAGATGTTTAAGGGTGCTCTGAGCAAGCTGCTTCGATCCAGAAAAAAATTTCTTCACATAATTAAATGTTAATGCCCATTGCAATGTGGATGTTACAATATGATGATCTTGAAGGCAATGTTTTGTAAGAAGTACTATGTGCCTTTCCTAAAAGACAGAGTATCATAAGTTTCAGCTGGCACATGAAAATGTCAGTATTGCTTTAATTAGTTGATAGGCACTTTGTGCTTATAAGAATGACTGGGTGGGTAAGATATGGGGTTGGGTAAGGAAGTAATGCTGGCCCAACCCATCTGCTTTATCATGAGGCTGTCAGGGCATGCTTATGTTCATGATGAATAAGTAAACAGCATTTGCTTCCTCCTTTGCAAGTGTATTTTTAAACATCTAAAATGGTTAATATAACTATTATCCTTTAACAAAATATTAATGACAGCTTATTCAACTGTTTCTGTCTGCCTATCAAAATTATCTGGAGATTCGGCTTTAGGCAACTGTATCATCAGAATGTATACCTGTAATGAACATGCATTTATTTTAGAAATATATCACTCAAAATAAGTACTATAATCCTCTACTATAACTGCAAATTGTTCAAAAGCTAATGAATGAGCTTCCTCTTCTTTATAATGGCATTGTGTTTTTTCTCTATTAACACTGTTCCGAACTGTCTGAATTAGATCAGAGCCAGGGTTTAATTCAAGCCTCTATGTGCTTTCAGGTAACCAATTCTTAGTTTGGTTTAGTTTATTGAGTTGGAAACATTCTCCTGTTTTGTTTCAATATCATTCATGGCAGCATTTCTAAATAATAATGTGAATACCTAGTTAGTGCAAAGTGTCACGCAGATAAACATTGTATGCAATTAATTTATGCAAAATCTATGTTTCTTGCAAATGCTGACTGCTACGTTTCCTCTGTAAGATTGTGATGGGCATAATAGGATGAATATTCTTTTGCAACATGTGTATATTAAGTGCAACATTCTATTAACATAAAAAAACAGGGTGTCCCACACAGCCACCGATGGTCTCTCTAGATTAATTAACAGCAGTTATCAATGTAAACTTCCAAAGGTATGCAAACTAGATACTTATCACGTTGCCATAAAAGAAAAAAAAAAAAAACAGCATACCTTCCCCATCTGCCTTGCATCAGCATGGAACCAATCCATCTGCATGCATGTAAACTTTGTGTTAGAAGACTTTTACTTAGCAAGTTGGAAAACATATTCTTGATAATCTAAAACAGTAAATTATTAGGAATAAAAACTGTGCACTAAAATGCATATATTAATGGAAGTCTAACACACTTCCTAATCCACAGTCACTAGGTATGCATTGTAAATTTAAATTTAGAAAGCAGAATACAAGCTTTACTGTTTATACACTTGCTATTCTTCAGAGGCCAGGTTTATTTTCAAAACACTAATGATGGACTGTCTTGCATTCATTATTTTGCAACCAGCTGCCCTTTCTTGGAATGAAGAATCACTGGCATACTGGTGGTTTTGCCTTTCTTGATGATGACGTGACCTTGGAGTTGGTGTGTGTGTGCCGGTCTATTAGTGTGTGTGTGTGTGTGTATGTATGTGTGTATGTATGTGTATATATATATATAATTGTGTGTGTATATATATATATATATATATATATATATATACACACACACACACACACACATAAATATAATTTTGTGTGTGTGTGTATATATATATATATATATATATATATATATATATATATATATATATATATATATATATATATACAGACACACACACACACATATATAATTGTGTGTGTGTGTGTATATATATATATATATATATATATGTATATATATATATATATATATATATACATATAATTTTGTGTGTATATATATATATATATATATATATATATATATAAATATAATTGTGTGTCTGTGTATATACATATATATATATATATATATATATATATATATATGCACACACACATAAATATAATTGTGTGTGTGTGTGTGTGTGTATATATATATATATATATATATATATATATATACACGCACACACACATATGGGTCTACTTTGTTTCACTGAAAACGCACTTCACGGAAACTCATTTCATTGAAAACTCATCTCCTTGAAAATCAGTTGCCTGTGCACAATTCACTGAAACTCATTTAGTTGAAAGGTATATGCTGTGTTCCCCACTGTAGTGTGATCCTGGAGTTAGTATATATAGTAAGGGGGGCACTATTAAGTTAGTTACATATTTTGCCATTTAAAACTATTCCTCTCATTACTACATAAAAGTTTAATAATCCTTTTCTATTAATCACAAATATTAAATAATCCAATGAACAGTATACTTTATACCTATATATGTAATAGTAGCAGAATTTATCCATTAAATATTCCTAAATTATTCACTTGTTCAACATTATTATAACTAAATCTCTAAATAAATAAGTGGAACAGAGTGGGACCTGAAGAGAGAAAGATAACTGAAACTTACAGGTGACAGGTAATCTTTTATTAAACTATTATACAAAAAGGAAATCAATTTTTAAAGTACAGTTGTTTGTATCTCACAATTGTGTATCACTTTTAGCACGACAAATATCACAGCAAAGTAATTTGTACCTGGAAATCCAGCATGTTGATCTGGTCAAATTCTTATTTTTTTCTGAATCTGACATTGTGAATTTCTTTGTATTTCATGGAGTGCAGTTATTATACTCCAATATCGGGAAAAGATAAATCAGTTAAGTGCTTCTATAACGCACGAACCGAACTTAAAAGTTAAGCACCCCTGGCCTCAGTTGTTAAGATCAGGTATCACGTTAGGCATTTAAAGCTGCCAGCACTGACCAGCAAATGACAGTGGCAGAATAAAAAAAAAATTCTACCTGCTCTCTGTGATATGTCCCTGACATTTTGTAACATAAGCAAACGTGTTAAACTGTCTTTCTGACAGTGCTCGCTAATTGTTTTATGGCTCTCAAAGATGGCAAAACACTTGGTGTTTTTTTTATGGAACTTTTAGTACATGGAACAGAAAAAGCTCCATACACTCCAAAGAATTATAATCAAGTATCTGATCATAACCTTTTAGTTTGTGTTCTTGACGTGGATCCTAAGATTTGACTCTTGAGGTAAATTTCTTAGCATCTGAGTATCAAACAAATAATAAGCAGGTTATGATCAGTAATGCACTCATAATCGCATATATTTATCATCCTTCTCAATTTCCTTTTCACTCATTCTTTGGACTCAACAAGTCTATGTGAAATGCAGTAGAGCATCTTGTTTCATGCCATTTATGCAAACTCTTAAATCTGTATGTGAAATGTTGCTTTGCATCTCATTTAAGCATTCTTGATATGCATTAATTTGTACATACTGAAAAAATCTTAATAAAGATCACTTTAGAATAAAGTGTACTTTCAAAGCATAGTAGTTTAAACAAGGCAATAAAGGTACTACAGTGCATCCAATAAACATATCTGATGCTGTAGAACAACCTTTGTTCCACATGATACCAGGAAATATGAAAGTGGCCATGAATTCCTAAGATTTCCATATTCAGAATTAATGTAGCTCCCAAACAGAAATGGTTTTGTACTGCATTATCCTTCTGCTGTGTTATTCAAATGCACATTTTTGAGTAATTTCTTATTTAATCAGGTATATTTGACATTCCACCAACAAAACTGAGTAAAATTAAACATTTTCACACTGTTTTGGCATTTTGTACTGACTGCTCTTAATCAAAGAATCACCATTTAAGATGAAAGCATCATGTTTTTGTTCAATCCTTTTCAATAATTCATATTTATTCAATGGTTAGAACGACCATCATTCAAAATATGTCATCATGAAGCTTAAAAATACATAACTGTCATACCACCTTTTGTAAGTAAAAGAAACATTAGGTAATTAGCAAAATGCAAATATCTGAACATAACATGGGCCATGACTTGAAATGCTACACGGCAATAATCATTCTGCAAATTGCTATTACTGCATCCTTTAATGAGAACAGTAAAGTGTAAAATATGAGTCAGTGCTGCCCTGAATACAAATAAAGGTACAAGAACATGTAGTCTCATGGTGTATCTGTGAGCTAACATAACTCACAGCTCAGAAAAAATAATATCTCTATATATGTAAGTGCAAAACCACTGCAAACTGAGGGGCATACAAGTTCTTTGTTTAGTACACAGCCAAGGCAGCAAAGAGAGATGTTTTTAAGACAATTGCTACTACCTGCAGAAATTTTTCAGTAAATCTTATTGATATTGAGTTGTGATACTGAGCTTTGCAGCACCAAATATGGGCCTGTGGTGCCAGGTATCTTTGTGTGACTACAGTCTAATTACACAAGTGCCAGTGAACCCAGTATGTTACCCTTGTCATGATAGTGAGGTCTGCCAACATGTCATTATTATTTCTGAATCTTTTGCATTAAAAAAGCTGCATTACTGTTGGGATGTATTTATTATTTATTTGGTTTTGTTTACCAGCATATTCCAGCTGTACATTGCTTCTTTTCAGCAAAGGCCCCTGCATAAAAGTTCCACTTAGAAAAATATTATAATCAAGACTTAACATCATCAGTAATTACTAAAGAGGCACAATATGTATTCACATGTGCAAGGTGCGTATAACTAACCAGTCTTCTACAGATATATACAAGTATAGTACATATATTTTAGAAGCATCATTCCATTCTCAAGATGTATGATTGTTTTACAATTCAGAGTAGATCTGTTGTTGAGAAAAACTGCATTGTAATACCATCACAAAAAAAAAAAAATATATATATATATATATATATATATATATATATATTTATTTATTTATTTATTGGATGTGTTTAAGGTGGAGGTGGGATTACATCAAGGATCAGCTCTGAGCCCTTTCTTATTTGCAATGGTGATGGACAGGTTGACAGACGAGATCAGACAGGAGTCCCTGTGGACTATGATGTTTGCAGATGACATTGTGATCTGTAGTGAGAGTAGGGAACAGGTGGAGGAGACCCTGGAGAGGTGGACATATGCTCTAGAGAGAAGAGGAATGAAGGTCAGCAGGACTAAGACAGAATATATGTGTGTGAATGAGAGGGAGGATAGAGGAATGGTGAGGATGCAGGGAGTAGAGGTGGCAAAGGTGGGAAGTTTAAGTACGTGGGATCAACAGTTCAGAGTAATGGTGAGTGTGGAAGAGAGGTAAAGAAGAGAGTGCAGGCAGGATGGAGTGGGTGGAGGAGTGTCAGGAGTAATTTGTGACAGACGAGTACCAGTAAGAGTGAAAGGGAAGGTCTACAGGAGGGTAGTGAGACCAGCTTTTTATATGGGTTGGAGACAGTGGCATTGACAAAAAGGCAGGAGTCAGAGCTTGACGTGGCAGAGTTGAAAATGTTAAGATTTGCACTGGGTGTGACTAGGATGGACAGGATTAGGAATAAGTATATTAGAGGGTCAGCCCAGGTTGGAAGGTTTGGAGACAAAGCCAGAGAGGCAAGATTACATTGGTTTGGGCATGTGCTGAGGAGGGATGCAGAGTATATTGGGAAAAAGATGCTAAGGATGAAGCTGCCAGGTAACAGGAAAAGAGGGAGGCCTAAGATAAGGTTTATGGATGTGGTGAGAGAGGACATGCAGGTGGTTGGTGTGACAGAGAAAGATGCAGAGGACAGGAAGAAATGGAAACAGTTGATCTGCTGTGGCGACCCCTAACGGGAGCAGCCAAAAGAAGAAGGATATATATATATATATATATATATATATATATATATTGTCAGAATGACCGGATAGAGTATTATGTACTTCAATAGGACAAAGTAAAGATAAAAGTAGGGACAAGTAGGGTGGACTCTGTCAGTTGTTGTATTTGGTTGCAGATGATGTGAGGAGAATAAAAGGATTCGAGTCAGTAGCAGTAGACCTTTCTCCAGTCTGTCTGTAAAGCACCAGTAAGCCTTCCCAAGTTACTGACAAATGTCATTATGAAATTGGTGAGGCCTAGTCATGCCTTTTCAATAGAACAAAATGTGCCACTATAAATAAAAATGATATTTTAGTTAGTTGAAATAGGGTAACTTCGAATGTCTTCTATATAAAAGTCGCTGTCGCATGAAAATTCTGTTCTATAAACAATGGCAGACTTTAAGGATACAACTGTGTAGTGTTCCATTAACACAGTAACTAATGGAAATTTGGCTATAGTCAATTTTCAACAAATATTGTAAAAAAAAGTTCGTCATTCCCCACTACCTTATTAGGTTACTCAGCATTTATTGCTCCATATAGCTTCTATATCTCTGCACTTCTATAATTTCTTTTCCCCTTCTCTATCACATGTTGTCTTGGGAAATATGAGTTGAGCATTTGTTGTAACATTATTTAAAACATACAGAAGCTTTACACATTCATGCTGTTCTCTTTCCAAGGGCAGGTTACACCACTTGCTGCACGGAACATACTTTTTGTTCTGAGCTGAGTTTAAGCTGTAACGTATTGTTCACTTTTTCATGAAGCTGATAATAAAG
Organism: Protopterus annectens; assembly: GCF_019279795.1. Classification (NCBI taxonomy): domain Eukaryota; kingdom Metazoa; phylum Chordata; order Ceratodontiformes; family Protopteridae; genus Protopterus; species Protopterus annectens. Next base: position 164,568,243 of record NC_056749.1, read on the forward strand.
AAACACTAAAAAAACAGTACCGGGATGCAGTGAGATATAAAAAATAAAATTATAAACCTAAACAGTGTGCAAAAATAAACCTGTGATATTGGCATTTTTAATATTACATCCCCTGAATATGACGTATTCATTTTTTTTTTTTAATTGCCCCAAGTATGAGTGAGCACCGTTTCTGCATCAAGGCCATGGGTGATTTTTTCTCAGTATGATATGCAGTGAGTTTCAGTGATGAGTCTACTAATGGAAAAAATGTTAGCAGTCGTGCCTTTTAGATATGCTAACTTGATAACTGTACTAATACTGTGGTTTATGAATATGACAAACAATATCTGAAGAGTGGCATTTTAAATGATGAATTATAATGTGGATATTTATGAAAATGCTGGTGCCAAACCTTAACCTAGCAATTTTTTGCAATTGCTAAACCACATAAACTTTCTTAAATTCTTGGCTAAATGGTACTTTGCATGTCTATTACATGTAACTTCAGAAGGTAAGGTCATCAAAAAAGAGCTACACATACTTGGCATTTGTCATATCTGTTAGAATCAGTGAAGTATCATTTTGAGGATGTAGGCTGCTATCCACAGAGGTCTAAACTGGCAAAGCTGATGTTAACCACAATGCCAAAAAGTCAGTCATATATGCAAATGTGCTATAAGTGGATGTGATAAATAGCAGTACCAGTAGAGGTACACTGCGGAAAAACAGATGTACAATGTATTATAGGGTAACTGCTCCAAATAAAGTGCTGCTGTGTGCCATAAACAAATGCTTGGTATGACATAGCACAACGCACCCGCTTTTTGAATTAAGGAAAATATCTAAAGAAGAGGACAAAGAATGGCAATTTACTGTTGGAGAATTTAATAGTAAAAGAAAATATAAAACCAAGAGTCTTCAAGGCATACAACACTATACATTATAATGGATCGAATTCAGCAAGTTAACTAGTAAATGGAAGTTGGGTAAGAAACACAGGGTGTAGAATAAAATTCTACAAATATAGTGCAAAGCATAATGCAAATGGCATTTAGGTGTTTGGAAATATATAGGACCAAACGGGGCAGCAGGACAGGACTGGACACTAACAGCTATATCGGACAAGGTTGAACAACCTTCTGATCTGGTTCATCTTCCAGGCCCCTGCTTGTAAAAGTTTTATTCTCCAAGCCCCTTCTTACACTTATCAAGGTATCAGAACTAGTCAGTGTCAGAGATTTGGGATGCATGGCTAGGCTTAAAAAGGCCCTTGTGGTCACTAGCCTAATAAATACCTATGAACTTGTTAGCTCCAATAATGGCAAAGCAGAGAGAGAGAGACTGGTTTCAAGGGAGCAACAATGTATGCAGGAATGTGTGTATACAGAAGGAAATGTAAATATTAAGGTCAACTAGGTCAAAAATCAAATCAGAGAACCATGGAGGGACATATCCATTCAAATGATTTGTGCCATGAAGGTGCAGTATAGAAGGTGTGTGAATATGCTGGCCAATAATGTACCAAGGTGTCAGATGCCACATTCGTGGGAGTTAAGACACAGGCTGTTATAACAGATTCATGACCTAATGATGCTGTGCACATTTTTGCTCCAAAGAATTAAAGGAACTTACAGATTCCAGAGAAGGAGAGCCTGTACCAATGCATCAGGAATGTTTTTTTGCCACAGAACACACCACAGTTATGCACACACAGGTTGTGGCAAAGTTAAACGTGCATCTGCATGGGACATTTGTCTTTGGGAGACCTTTGCATGAGTTGTAGTGACCATTGGTCGGTATACTCCATCTCCTCATTTCTCCTGCGTTTGATCGATATGTGGCTGAAAGGTAAACATCTCATGTTCATGCAGCTCCTTCTAAAGACTGGAAATACAATGAAGCTTATTTATTCAGTGTGCTGACACAGCCTCTACTGGTTATTTGTACTCCACTTTAGGAATGGTGAGCTGAAGTGCCTAGTCAATAAGTACAGCTAAAGCATCCACCAGTGTAGTGTCTGTCCACTGTGTACCATCCCCTACAGCTGTGGAATCACCCACACACAATGTTTGTGGTCCAGCCTGCTCATGTATCAGCTTACCATCTGAACTTGAAGATGGAATGGCCACGCAATGATTTGTAACAACACACAATGATACAAAGTAACTGTGAAGCAAGTACTCAAGACCCTCAATACTGCTGGCAAATATGGTCTACACACTCTAAAATCATCTTAGAACATTAGTGGCATGTGGCCCAACCTGCAGAATACAAGTGTACACAGCAAGGTTGGTCACCTGTGTGTGGGCTTGGGCACAAAATGTGGTACATGCAGCAAGAGATCTATACTAAGTGTGTAATTAAAATTGTTACTGGTCTGCTGGATGATAAATAGCCACCAGTGTCCTAGTACTCTTTAGCATAAAACATCAAGCTTGGTAGCATTTAATATTCCATGCCACCTGTACTGAAAATTAACCAAGTCAAGGACTTAGATTAGAATATAGACATATGTAAAATTAATGTTCTATTACATCCCACTAGTACCCAGTGACAAGATGTGTACAGTAGATAGTGAACATGGATATCAATTATATGCTCATTCAAAGCTCATGGGGCATATAGATCTCAGTACTACCACTGAATTGTAACCAATGTAGTGGGATTTAAGGTAATCTGAATTAAGCTCAAATGTAGACTGTCAGATGGCATAAGACTGAGCTATCTAGATATTTATACTTCTTTATGCATATATAGTGATTATCAGGCTGTGGTTAGGGGTTAGATGTATATAATACAACAGTTTAAACTTGAAGTAACCATAGACTGATAACCACTCTACATGCATAAAGAAGTATAAATATTTAGATAGCACTCGGTGATTATGAGCCTATGATTAGGAGGTATTAGATGTATACAACACAATAGTTTAAACTTAAAGTAACCACAGTCTGTCTTGTTTTATGGATTAGTGTGTAAAGCTGCCACCCATGAAAAAGGCATTACTAAATCTCACAATGATGCATGCTGGATAGTCAGACACCTGCACAGGTGTATTCCATAAAACTATAGCAATTTGTATTGAGGATATTTCGTTTGCATGTTTTTTTCCCTCCCTCCTTTCTTTCCTTGTATGGCCACAGCCATACATTGCCATGAAGCAGGAAATCTGTTAAAGCAGTGTATGCAGAAGTGTGAAATTCTGAGATGAGTTTAACTACACCTTGACAAGTTATTCAGAACTGTAACCAGATAGCTTATGCTGTAGTTTCAGTGGTGTATCCCCTACATCACTTCTCAATACAAGTTATGCTGTGTATAATCCTTAGCTTATAGGATGCATTCACTGACAATAGTAGGTCTTTTTAGAGCTGTACGTGGACTTTTATAATATTTTGTTCAGTAATTTTAGAAGGATTTGTAGGTAAGTTTACTGCCATTTTCTGTTTACACTGGCACTAGTTTGAGGAGAAAGAAAGGAGCAAAGGATGCACATGAAACAATATAGTTTGTCAGTCCAAATGGTGCATGAATTAACCCTAACTCCGTAACCTCAGGTTTGCAATGACCAAGTGAGGTATGATGCATAGCTGCTTGCAGTACAAGTTTCTCTGATGAAGTCACTGTCAGGGGAAAGTTTTCCTTTCCACAACTTGCAGCAGCCCTAGAGCTGATTATATATCACGGAGGTGTGTTGGAAGATGTAGTTCTTTGTATGGGAGGTGTGTGGGGGTTTTCAGCTGCCCAAAACTTTTGTAGTCTGTTGCACTGCATTTTGCATTTGAGAAACTAGCGGTTACAAAACTGCCCAGGAGTCATTTGGTAAAAGATGAAGAAATCATTCATTGAAGACTATGAAACTTAAGAAATTTTTTAAAATAATGAAATTGTGATTTTTATAAGACTCACAGCATCAGTGAATTAGAGGTGGGACATGTTTGTTTATCACTTTCTGTGTCCTTAGAGTAAGGCTGAAGTGTATTGCACTAACATTGTTACCAACAAAGATCATAAATGGGCAGGTTATTTGCAGAGGCATGTAAATGCTACTACAGGGGGCAAAATTTTTGTTTTAAAGATTGAAAAGGAGCAGTAGAAAGCAATGGCATGCCGTGAGCGAGCTGTTCTGTCACAGAATTGTATGTTGGAGTAGCAGGTAGAGTAACAGAAAGGTGTTATCCTGCTGAACTACTAAAACAATGAGACGGGAAGACAGGGAAGCAGATTGTAGCCATACAAACAAAGTAGTTCTGCAGTGACAAAGTGTACCACAGAGAACATGGAAATTAGTACAAAAATAGCCACACCAAAGTCATTAGCGAGTCACATTTATGTACATCTGTCTGGGACACATGCACTAGATTTAAGTTACGGAAGCGTTATTATCTTATGTAGTAATCAGATACATTTTATATCAAGGCTCAGTGCATTCTAACAGCAAGCAGTATGCAAGCAATTCCTTCCCAATCGCAGAAAGGCAGACAAGACATTCATAAGCAAGAATCCATAACAATGCTAAGTATCCCCTTCGGTGACCCAGACCAGAAAAGGGTATTAAATGCAGTTCACATACCACTCGTATTACTATTATAAAGCCTACAGTTATTTATAATATAGATTATGTAATTAAATTATTAGGTGGTTATTTTTGACCAGAGATTTGATAAACAGCTTATCAGAGCCATTTGTAAGAATACATAACACATCACATAAGATCATAGGAGGCTGCTGAGCTAACAGCCTTTGTCTTGAGCCTTTATCAGACTAGCCATTCATGCCCAAAATTTCACAATTATTGATACCAAATTCATTTATGTATGCCATATCCAGATGTTAACTTTTCATTATATCTGCTAAATGTGTATATATTCATACTCAACACACAGTCTGCAGTAAAATAAACCTCAGTAGTTCCAATTAACTCCTGTAGTAAAGGAGGGTCTATATTACCAGATCAAAACTTTAGTTAGTCGAATAACTAAAAATCGATCTGGTAATATCGAAATAAAAAAAAACATGAATGACTGATTTCTCACAGGGAAAGAATTCCCTTGGCCACATGAAAAAAAAAAAAACTTTTAAACCCACACTCCCCCCAACTAAATATACCAACTCTGAGATCACTGCACATTGAAGAAAAGGGCATAATCCCCATACCGGTCAAGGGCATTCTTTCCCATCGGCCATTTACGGTTTTTGGATTTCAGTATTACCAGATCGATCTTTAGTTATTCAACTAACTAAAGTTTTGATCTGGTAATATAGACCCGTACAGGATTCCATAAACAAGTACTAGGTTATTTAATTATGATGCCTTCAGCCTAACAGCCATTATGTGTTAGAAAGTGTTGGTGGAGGAATGTATATAGTGGTTCATATGTCTTACTAACAGGTGAACCACCTGGGTATGCTTATCCATGAGTAGAACAAAAACTTTTATATGATGGGGAAAGAGCTTTGTAGCCAAAAACAACAAATGCAAATGAACCAGGTTATTTAAGAGCCTAAAGTGAAATGCTACATAATTTGTCTGCAATGGAAAGCACATCTTACAAAACTGTCTTCCACCTGATGACTATAGGAGGTTCCCAGATAATAAAAAGCAGATGAGAACTGACGAGATTCCTCAACTCACCAAAACTGCAAAAATGTAACAAATTAACCTTTCTCCTTGGCTAAGTTTAAAGTACATTACCCCAATAATATAATGTAATTTAGATTCAGCTCCACTAGTATGTAACATAACATGCTCAGTATGAAGCCAGCCAGGTGACCAAGAGAGGGCAGAGCAAAGTATGCAGTTCACTTCCCCACTACTTTGTTAATGCTCACACTCTAACAGAAACTACTGTACAGCCTAAGCCCCCTGACTGAATGCAACACTTGGATGTATGTCTGCACATTTGTATTTTTTCTGACTGTTTCATATAGTTATAGTTGGACCTGTTGCAATGTAAAATAAAACTGCTTTTTCATAGGTAAAATAAGGTCTACCTTATAGAGAGAAAATGGAGTTCTGAGTGCCCTACGGAATGTCAAACATCTGGCACAGCAGACAGCTATTATCCTGAAAACCTAAATGCATTGTGGCATCATGGGTTCAGTATTCCTGAATATATGGTGCTTTTCCTAAAGTGAGTCAATAAACAAAAGCTAAACTTGCAGATATCATTTTTTCACAATTTTGTGACCATACAGGTACAGACACAGGTAATCATACTTTTCATTTACTGTAGAAAATCTCCTGCCCCTTCCTAGGCTTCATTGACACCATCCCAACTGCCTTCATGTTTTATATGTAGCTCCCTGGAGACTCCTCTTCAGAACCCTGTTTAAACCCAGAAGTCAAGAATCTGACTTCTTTAAGATGTAGTGATTATAACATACCCCAAGATACATCTGTTCCCAATTAGTTGTCCTGGAGATCATCTTCCTGGCTTGTTTACTTGCTCTGTACTCCTCAGGAAGTGTGCTTTCATTTCCATGGCGCATGCGCACGCAGATTAAAACAACCCCACACACACAGTGCCACCACAGGAATTGTTACCAGATATTCCTTGGGGAGATGGTAAGCACTGAGAACAAATACCAACTTATCTTAGCTCAACATACAAATCTAATACCCTCCAGTAAATAATCATGATATTGATCTTGAACACTGTTTTGGGTGTTGCTGATTCACTACCAAAGGCTCAAAAATGCCACAATATAACATACCTCTTTGTTATTATGCTTAAGATACTAAACTACCGAAACCCTACTTGACAGCTAAGTGCTTTAAAGTTATAGAAGTTTCCAGTAACGAGAGGCTCAATGCAGTAGTTCTGGTTCGAGAGAAGAATAGTAGAATGTTACCCTGTTTAATTTTCCCTGTAATAAACAAAATACCTTGAGACTGACATTTATCTCCTTCTAAATGTTATTGGACTATGTTACAGTAAGATTTCTTCAAACAAGAGAAAACTCGATCAGTTTCCCTTACATATGACAAAAGTAGTCTAAGCTGGACTTCCAAGATCACTGCACATTGAGTAATAGCTTAATTTCAGCTCTCCCAGTGTGAAAACATAAACTCAAAAGAGAGAGCCAGTGAACTCATATTGTTGGTAAATTTCAATACTTGGCTAGTAATTGCATTGACTGGGAGCCAGCTAAAAAAGAAATTCAGAGAACCTGAAAGAAAATCAATCATAAAAGGTGAAGAAAAATCATTGACTAGGAAGAATTCTGCAGCTGTTAAGCAAAAAAAAAAAAAACAGTGCAAGCTCCAGCTTTGGTGCAAGACATGAGTAACCTACAGGAACAAATAGTCAAATGCAGTCAGAATTGATTAAAATAAATGCAACACCGAAGGTGTATATCAGCCGAAATAACAAAGTTTGAAAAAAAATGGAAAAAGTTTCAAACAGATCTTCAGATGAGGTGATAAAACTGCAAAAATCGTGTGTCAAAATGAAGAAAAGGCTGACTGAATATGAGACTGCTAAAGAAGAGATGTCTCAAAAAATAATAGAATTAGAGGACAGAGCATGTAGGGAAAACCTGAGATTTTTTGTTGTACCAGAGAAGCTGGAAGGAACAGATTGTGCTAATTTTATGAAAAGCACAAATAAGCAACTGGACTAGTATTCCACAGCTGTAGTTAATTGAAAGAGCACATCATGTGTACGCAACCTAGACCTTTAATAGTAAATATGTGATCCTACCTGAAGGAGTTGATTCTGACAAAACTCTGGCAGAAGGACAAAAGTGGGAGATGGTACAGTGTTTGTGGAAAATAATTACTCACTGTACACCAGGCAGAAGAGGAGTAAATTTATTCCACTGTTCAGGGAATGTCGAGAATCAGGTGTGAGATACAGGCTCCTATACCTAGCTATTTTCAGCATATTCTTTCCAGGAGGAAATGCAAAGGTTTGCCCAACAAAAATTGAGCTATGAAACAAGGGATTATCCTTCTTGTTCTTCTGGTAATAAAGACCACAAAGAGACTGTGCCAGTAAAACCTTTTCCAATGTTTCAAGAGAAAATGCTTGAGTGACAGAAAAAAGCACCAGAGTTGATTAGAAGAATTGGGAGCATACTGAAAATGAAGCAGAGACTGTATTTGTGAGATGGAGATCAATAGGAATAAAACCAGTAACTTAAAAACTGACAAATGTGGCATTATAAAGCATTAATTATATTTGTGAAACATGACAGAGCAAGAAAACCTGGAAATATTGCACTTTTTTGACTCTCTTAAATTGTTAAGAGACTCTAAAGCATATATGATCATAGGAAACTACTAGGCTTTTGGCCCTGAAGCACTTACAAACCTAGCCAAGAATTTAGCCCATGTTCTGACAAGTCAGCACCAGATGCCCTTCTCCAGCAGGGACACAGGTTGAATCCTAGGGATGTATTTTCTGTTCCCTATCCAGTTATCCAAGTTGTGCTTAAAAAGGAATAATGAGGTACTCTGCTTGGCATGGCGAGGGAGTCTATTGCACATAAGGGGGAGTCTCTGGAACAGATCTGTCCCACCAAATCCTCTGTGGTCTCTCCAGCTGCTGAGTGTGCTTTGTGAGGTGCATGCCAAAAGGGGCATTGTACTCAATAATTGGTCTTATATGGGAAGAATACAGGAATGTTATGACGTCCTTGTCCCAGGATGAGATACCCTTCCTAATGAGGTGACCCAAGTAGACAGCCTACCATACAGTGGAGGCAATATGATGGTTAAAAGTCAGGTTGCTATCGACCTGGGTACCCAAGACCCTCGCAACTCAATGTGATAATTTGTGGGGACGTCACTCTCCTCAAAGGGGAAGATGATACATTTTATGGTATTCAGTTTGAGGCCATGGTTGTGGCACCAATCTTTTGTTTGGGTGAGACCCTCTTGGAGGATGTCCACATCACTAAGGGAATTGATGACAGCACCAAGCTTGCAGTCATCTACAACCTTGGTCCACCATAGCCCACCAGTTTTGACCTGCACCTCAGAAAACTATATCCCAAATAACAGAGGCCTCAAGACCAATCCCTAGGGTATACTGCTTGTTATGGGGCTACTTCTTGAGGTAGCTTCCCCTATTTTGACTAGGTGGGGTTCTATCAGTGAGCCAGTTTGCTACCCATTTAGCAACATACAGATTGATGCCCAGTTGAAAGAGTTTATCTATTATACCTGAGTGAGGAATAGTATTGAACTGTTTGGCCAGGTCAAGGTAGGTGGTGTGCACCATCTTTCCCTCGTCCATAGCTTTGGTAACTGTCTCAAATAAGTCAACCAAGTTTAACAGGCATGACTTCCCCTTGATGAAACCAAACTGTGTGGGATCGACAGTTGGAGGTTGCCAATGTCTTAGTTAATGAGGTCCAAGATAATCCATTCCATGGCCTTGCAGATCAGGCTAGTTAGGCTGATGGGTCTATAATTTCCTGGATTGGTGGACGCTCCACCTAAGTATAATGGGATGACAGTCCTCCATTTGGCTGGGACAAAGCCGGTACTCAGGCTTTGGTTGAATAGGGTGCCGAATGGTGTAGCAAGTTCCTGCCTGAATTCATGTAGGATGCAGCCTGGGATGTTATCGGGTCCCATGGAGGTTGTATTTTTTGCCTTTGAGATGGCAGTTATGACTTGCTCCCTAGAGATAAGGGGAGGGACTTGGGTGCTTGGATGTCCTGATTTACTGATGGGGGGGGGGGCAGAGGGGTGAAGTTTTCACTAAACCTGTCTGCCAGGAGGTTGGCTATATCTACGGTGTTTGTAAATGTGGTGTCCTTGACCACCAGTTCTGAGCAGATCTGAGTGCTTCCTTTGAGATTGTGGACATATGTGTAGAAGGCCTTATGATTGTCTTTAGCAAATGTGGCCATTTTGAACTCAGTTTGCTTTGGAGGATTTCAATAGAGCTCTTATTTGCTTGTTCCGGCTAAGGAGAGATTGCTTCCAATTAAGCACCTGCTCCTTCTTGGTCCTAGACAGCATTTTTTCCCTTTTATTATAGAGTTTATTTATTGCAGATGTCCACCACACAGGTTTACTCTTCCTTGAGGAGAAGGATTTTTTCCTGTTGAGTATTCCTGATTCCATGCAGTTATATAAATGCTTGTGTAGTACTTTGGTGTAGGTTTAGACATTTGTACCAGTTCCTACAGAGGGGGAGGGGGATATGAAGCTGTTTATACCTTCTCTCAGGAGGTCGTAATCATCTTTGGAGAAGTTTTTTTGTTTGACCCTAGCTGGGGTTGGGGGGGGTTGGGGGGAGATGGTGACTTTGAATATGGCTGCTTTGTGGTCGGAACTTACCAGGGAGAATGACACTGTAGGGATGCTGCAGTGGTTACTCATGTTGGTTAATACCAAGTCCAAGATATTATAACCTTTAACACCAAGTCCAAGATATTATCACCTCTTGTAGGGGTGTCCACCAGCTGGTTCAAGGCATTTGCATTGACAAAATCAAGGAATATCTGGGCATTTATGTTTTGGCATGGGTAGTTCTTCCAGTCTGTGGTTGGATAGTTAGTCACACAGGATCATGGTAACGGGTTGAATCTTGATAGATTTCAAGAGGTCCAAATAAGTGGGGTGGACATCTTGAGTCAAAGTTGAGGGCCTGTAGCCAGCTATGATTTGAATAGGAGTCTTGTCAATGGTTAACAGCACCTGGAGTCTCTCTTGTACATCATACTATTTGACTGGCCTGGAGGTGGATATGTCTTTAATATATATTGAAACTCCACCTCCTTTTGCTTTTCTGCCCATGGTTTGGGGTTTGAATGCATGACAGGATGAGTAACCTGGCATAGCTGGGGTGCTGTCCGCAGCTTTGAACCAGGTTTCTGTGACTGCACAAATGTCAGCATCTTTCTTGGTTAAGAATGCTTGCAGTGAGTGCAGTTTCATGTTTAGACTCCTAGCATTTAGCAGCATGACCTTTAATTAGCATTTTGATGACATTTACATGTTGGTAGTTTTTACCTCATGGCATTGCCTAAAAAAGGCACTATGGGAGAGACAAGAGCCTTTGGCAGAAGCCTGAAGGCCAAGGGAGACAGATGCAAGCCATCTCTGGCAAAGCATAGTGGTCTGTTGATCATGTCTTCCCAGGCTGTCAGGTACTGGAACTCCTTGGAATGTCACCGGAAACTAAGCCAACTGTTAAAGTCAAGCATTTTCTGTTTGTATTGAGGCATCATTCTGGGTGACCATAGAATGCTGCTTAAGAATAGGGACATGCCTGCCTTAGACACATTCATGTCTTTCTTTATATAGTCCAAGGAGGTATGTCTCAAGTCATTCATGCCAGCATGGACTATGACAGAGTCATAACAGCACCTGCTGTTGAGAGACTTGAGTTCATGTGTTGTGATATGGCAGATTCTGGCACCTGACAGCGACTTTCTCCTTATAAGCTTTCTCAGTTATTTTTGAGTGTAATGGGGATCCTTCTTCTTTCTGTGTTGAGATTCTTTCTTTCTTCCTTGTTCAGTTTTAAGAAATGTATACACCACAACATAAAAAAATAAAAGTCTGGTCAAAGGTGTATGGTACAAGAAAAAAAATTTCTCACTGTTACATATGGGAATGATGGGATTAAGGTCTTTGGCTTGATCTTGTACCAAGTTTTAAGAGAAAGCAAATAAACTAGAACATTGGATATAATCATTTTTTTCCTCTAGCAAATAAATGAGTGTTTGTATAAGCAATTCTATAGCTGTCTCTCACGATTCCATAGAGACAATGCAATAAACAGCAATAAAAGTGGAGTACTTCTCTCTTTCAATGGTATGCTGCGGTGGTATGGTGGTAGTGTTGTTACCTCACAGCAAGAGGTTCTCCCGTTCGATTCTCGGCTTGGCTTGGGAGTGCCTTTTGTGTGGAGTCTGCATGTCCTCCCCGCGGTTGGGTAGCGTTCGAAAGACATGTGTGTAAATGGGCGTGCCTTCGTTGATGTTTGGGCGTCGAGCTGGCACCTTGGCGTTTCATAAAAATCTACTGCCAATCATTAGTGGACCGGAGTTCCACTGTGGCGACCCCTAACCGGGAAAAGCCGAAAGACAACAACTTCTCTCTTTCAATGGGTAGGAGATGATGTCTTCTGAAAGCATTGACATTTTCCTCAATCTGGGAGAGTAATAAAGGTAAGAGAAAGCCAGACAGCACTTAGTAGACGTATCATAGGTCTTGGCATGCATACTCTTCTTTTCGGGTTAATCAAAGTCTCTGAGTGTGGCTGCCAGTCTAGGGCAATTGTTCTTTTAGGAGGGTAAAACTTCAATATTTGAAGATGTACATAATAGGTTTTGGGGGTGTATTGGGGGATTGTTTTTTGTATAATGGCTTTCAATTAAAACGTTTTGTGAGATGTGACAGTCTCAAATGGATATGACAAGAACCAACTGAATAAAAGGTTAACCTGACAGTGTATACATGTAACACAAAAGTTAGTACTATACTCTTAGCAAGAAAGCTGTTAAAAAGGTGGGAATAACTTTTTAATATGAAACTTTCTATATTATCTTTAAATGTAAGTGGTCTCACAGATGTATACAAAAAGAAAGAGTCGTGAACTATATTAAAAAATGTAGAGTGCAAATAGCTATGCTACAGGAGACACATTAGGGAAGAACTGAACATGTGAATTTGATAAAGAAAAGTTTTCAGGATGGTTTTTCAGTGGAATACCTGGGGTAAAGGAAAACAGGAGTACTTACATTAATTTGCAACAGGAGCCCCAATAGTGACAGAAGAGGATAAAAAAGATAATGATGGTAAATGTGCAGTACTAAGGGGCTACTGGCAAGGTAGAAGGATTACAGTGGCATGTATTGATATTCCACCTAAAACTGCTATAATAGGGCTTAAAAAAATTTTGAGAGAAATAGTCAGCATTCAGCAGGGAATATTACTTATAGGTGAGGACTGGAATTTTATTAGCAGCTGTAACGATGTATCTGAGGTACCCAGAAGGAAAAATATAACATAGGACGGTAGATTAACTACATTTATGAAAATATTTGACACGGAAGATATGAAATCAGTAGTAGGAGTGAATTTACATATTATTCCCCAAGATACAAAAACCGGGCTTGGCTAGACAAAACTTATATTTCAGAGGGACATGTACATATAATTGAAAGTTATGATTTGCATCCGATAGCTATTTCAGATCATGAGCCAATAATAACTAAAATAAAAATGCAGTGTACTGAAAAATGAGACACTGGCCTTTTCCCACCTATCTGTTGAAAAGAGAAGAATCTAAGGAATGTGTAGTGGAAATTACGCAGGAGTTATTACAGAAGATATAAATTTCTTATGAAAATATAGCTAGGGTGTGGGATACCAATTAAAGTGGAGTTTAAAAGAAGGGTGGAAATAAAAGAGAAATGATTAAGTAACAAGAATTATTTAGCGAGACTGACAAGTATTGCAGAACGGGAAATCTCACAGAACAGGAAGAGGAGGAATTGCAGAATGATAAACAGAAAATAAGGGATTACATCTATTATATACATGAGTTTAGTAAAGATTGTTGTTAAGGAACTGTTTTTTGATAACTCTAGCGCACAAACATTTTAGCACAACTAGGGTAACAAAGTAGAAAGGGTTATCGCCAAGCTTTGGGAGCCCGTTACAAGGGAGATAACAGATCCTGTTGAGGTACTAGAAATATTTCTGTAATTTTATGAAATTATATATAAAGTAGAGAAATATGGAAGTCAAGAAAAGGTACAAATGGAAATGTTTGTTAGAATTAAATATGCCAAGGTTAGAGGTAGCTGAGGCTCAATTACTGACAGGAGGAGACGAGACAAAAATGGTAATATATAACCAATCCAAAGGAAAGTCCCCAAGAATAGATGGTATTAATGTGGATGCTTGAAAGCTAGGAGGGAAAAAAGCTGATAAAGATCTGGAAGGTTTTGTTTAACAGTATTTTAAGAGGAGACGCACCAACATCCTGGATGAAAGCGGTGATAGCTGTAATACATGAAGAGGGTAAAGATCCAGTTTCATACATGCCCATTTCTATCCTAAACCATGATTATAAAGTGTTCATGTCTATAATGGCTAAAATAATGGCAAAGGCAATACCAAAATTGATAAATATGGGTCAGTGTAGATTTGTGGAGGGGAAGCAAACATTTGACAACATAAACAGAACACTGATAATCTAGAGGGAAGCATAATATAAGAAAAAACACTGCTGTTGATGGGTCTTGATGCAGAGAAAGCATTTGTCAGAGTAAGCTGGGAGTTTGTGAGTAGGGCAATGGAAGCATTTATGTTCCCTAATAAAATTATAAGGTTGACTAGGAGGGATATATGAGGGATCAAAGGCGAAAATTACAATGGGCGGGTTCCTGTCTGATTATTTCTGTTTGCACAGAGGAACCAGGCAGGAGTGTCCTGTTTCCCTTTTGTTATTTGCATTATATTTAGAACTGTTGGCAAAGAAAATAAGGGACTCAGAAAATCAAGGATATAATTGTATGGTAGTCAAGAAAAGCTGGCTGAGTTTTCAGATATTATTTTATACCTGAAAAAACCAAAAAAATAACATCTCAGTGTTGTGGAACATTTTGAGACAGTTTCAGATCTTTTGGGGGTGCAAAATGAATGAAGGTAAAACAAAGGCAATAGCTGTAAATTATGTACCCACACACAAATTCAGCAATATCCATATTTATGGGGACATGATAAAATGAAGCACTTAGGAGTATGGCTTAAAAAGGATTCTAGTGTGGCCGCTAAGGGTATGTGTGAAGAGGCTAAACAAAACATAATACAAAAAAGCTGAGAAATTGGAAGCTCTGTTATATGGATATGGATAGCAAGATACAAGCAGTTAAAATGTTTTTAGTCCCTTTAGTTTTATTCCCAGGGCAGATATATTTGCATCAGTCACAGGAAAGGTTGTGAATCGCAATTAATAAAGAGCTGAAGGATATTATTTGGGAGGAGAAGACGGTAAGAGTCACGTCGGATAAGAAATTTCTTCCAATAGACCATGATGGTCTGGGATTATCCAATTTGAATCTTGGTGCAGCAGTTAACATTGCTGCCTCACAGCAAGAGGTTCTCCAGTTCAATTCTTGGCTGGGGGACTTCTGTGTGGAGTCTGCATGTCCTCCCTGCATTCACATAGCTTTGCTCCGTGTACTCCGGTTTCCTCGTTTCCTCCCACATTCCAAAGACATGCTTCTGGAGCATTTTTCCCAGGGCCTCCACTGAAAATAGGCTCTGTCCTAGTTGGACTTTCCTAGTCAACAAATGTTAAATAAATAAAATAAATTGAGATATTTCAGAGCTACACAGTTAAGGCTCCTATACATAGCACAGACAGAAATATATAATTCAAAGTGGAAAGGGATACTGATGAAACAGGGGGGAAGCTCAAGAAAGACTTGGATTTTGGATGCAGATCCTTTAGGAGAATAACAATAATCATAAAGAATATTATAGTCATAAAGTAGCAGAAAGTTTTCTAAGAATGAAGCCAACACAGCAATGGAGAAAGGAGATGCTGATGAAAAGGATGACTGCAATTAGGGGTACAGATAATAGGCAAGAAGGAGCTGGAATTTATTGGAGTACGCTGGCAAAAGAACCAAGGTATTGGGAGCAAATAGAGTGGGAAAGGTAATAGAATGGGAAAAGGCAATAATTTATTTGGACTGCAGTTTAGAGATTGCCTTCCCTATCAAGAATTGATATCAGAGTACAGGCAAAGAGAAAGAAATGGTGGGATCCTAAGCAAAAGTCAAGCCCTGGTAGCATTTTTAGTAGAATCTAGAACAGAAGCTGCTGTTAAAAAAGGAATAATTAGTCGATCATACAAAATATTGAATGATAACTATAAGAATCAATCAGAGGTTGTAAAGGATTTGGAAGAGAGATCGGATAAGCAATTCACAAAGAAACAATGGGGATGTATGTATGTCTCCCAGATCTCCAACAAAGCCTAGAAGATTTAGGATCTTGGTTTGCAAGTGTTTACATGGATGTTTTTATACCCCAAGTAGATTCCAAATAATATTTCCTCAGGTAAATAGCAAATGTTAGAGGTGTGATGGGGAAGAGAGAGATAATTTGGAACATATTTTCTGAGCATGTAATAAGTTGACAGACTTTAAAAATTCCCTGCAGACTACTTTAACAGAAATACTGGGTGAGCAAATTGGCATAACTAAGAAAAGTATTTTTGAGCTATGATACAGAATTGAAATTGCCTAGACATAATAAGTTCTTGTTGAGTCTAATTATGGTGGCGGCCAAAAAAGCAATTACTAGAAAATGGAAATCAAGTCTAAACCAACTATGTCAGAAGTAGTGAATATAGTAACAGAGATAAAACAACTGGAAATGCGATCTTTAGAAAAGGCTAGGAGCAAATTACGTAGAAAAAAATGGGAATTTTGGAAACAGTACATGCAGAGGAGGAACAAGGTTTAAAAGAGAGCAGGATTTGAATGAGTTATATAAGGTTTGACTGACAGTGATTAGGTAGAGTTTAAGTTATGTATAATGTCTGCTACTAAAATTATGTCAGTATGGCTTGTTTTCATTTCTATAAATGTATGACTACATGTCATATGTGATAATAAAAAGCTAATCTAAATTGTCCATACAGAAAGACTGCATCTATAATATATTATACTGGAAATAACTACATTTTGCATAATATATTATTGTTTTTGTACAACGCTGCAATCTGATACATATTTTCATTGAATGCTAGCCTTTTATATTTAACATGATCACATAAAACAGTGCATAACTTATTTGGATGTCCCTTTAAACAAGCCTGAGCCTCTTTGTAGAAATTAAACGCACCCTTTAAAAAAATATCGGTCTGTTCCTAAGGGTGAAGATGTTATGCACCAATTAAATCATGTAAAGGTCTATTCCTTTCTAGATTTTACCTGTGGTTAATGACACTCTCTTTACATAATAAATAAAGGTCATGTGTGGCATTTAAGAACTCCTTTTCAGGCAGTTTTGGTCGTGTAGATTGCAGTGCAGTGTGGCCATCCACGTTCTTAAGGCTTTTACATTTAGTTTTGAGACTCATGGCCGCCTCTGTTACTTTACCGTCTCTCCCTGCTTGCTGCTGCTGTTGCATCCAAGCTACCATTTACCTCACTCTACCTATCATTTCTCATTCTGTAAATGGTAAAATCACATCATAATTTTGCTCTTTCTGTCTCTCTCTTTCTAATTAACGTCTGCACCATTCAAGACTGATATGATCTAAGGTCCTTTTCCCCTCAAGGATCTGTCAGACTGTCTCTTTCTTCTTTCCATACTATGCTTTTCACTCCTTTAAATGATGCACGCAGTTTATTCCCATCTTAGTCTGTTGATCTTTTCTTTTAGTTACTAAAACAACAACTTGTCCAAATTCGCACATTTTATTTAGGCATTACCACTCCATGCCTCGCTTATGATTTCTAGAGTCAAACCAACTATATAAAATATGTATTGATAAATAGACCCATTTGTTAAAAATGAAAAAACAACACTAAGTACATATAATACAGTCTACACTTAAAAAGAAACTACTAAAAACATAATTTCTTAAACTAGTCCAGCTACATTCATTGTTAATTAAGATTGCCCAATGTTAAAGTACCAAATTTTAAAATAAACGTTTCTTTCTTCAGTAAACATTTATTAATACTATAAACTCTGCAATCTAAAAAAGGAAATTTTACTGTAGCTTGCATATAAAGATACGTCTCCCCATGACATGAATTAATATGCTTAGCTATCAGATTAGATCCCTTGTTATTCCGAACATCATGAAAATATTCCTGTAGCCTAATTTTAAACTTCCTGATAGTCTGGCCAATCAGAATTGCATCTTAAGACATAAATAACTCTGTGGGTGTAACAAGTGAAGTACTGACTAAAATGTACTTTCTTTTAATTTATATAATAAAGTTGAGAAATAATATGCGAGTATAATGAACACCTTCCACAAAGAAAGATGACCACTTTATTACTTGGACACCTTGGAGTTATTTTTCTCTATAGAATATAAATATTATTAAGTAATTTTTCATTTTTCTGTGTGAGATGTAAATAGATAGATATGCATACATTACTATGTAAATTTTATCTCAACTCACTGTCCTACATTAAAAATTCCCAAATGTTTCTCACATCTTTTAAATTTTCTGTAATACTATTAAATTCAGTTACAAAAATGTACATAATTCTAATATATTCTCATGTAGTCAACTTTTCTGTAAATATATTGAACTCTCTCTCTCTTTCTCTCAAACATTATCATTAAAAACCTGAATATAGGATTTCTGGCGTCCATTTAAATTTCTACCTATTACTACATGCTTTTAACCTTAACAAGCTTTCCAAAAGGAAGGACTTTAAGTACATGGATAGGTGACAACTAATTGGAGAAGCATCCTTTCACTTCTAAATTTTTGAAATAATTTAGTCCTAATGTTGCAGCCTGGACGACTCATCAATGTACTATCCAATAAAGTAACTTCGAGCTCTTATAGTTCAAGGTGAAGCCAAAACCAAACCTATTATGCTTTAAACCTCTCCTATTTTGGTATATATTATTCATATAACTTGATAGAATAGTAATAATAAATGAACAAAAGGAAGCGCATTAATCCAGCTGCTCTTTATCAGTGTCAACTGGTTTCCTTTTGTTTTGTGAATTTCACTGTGTGGAAGCCGCAATTTGGTCACTTTATCCAACTTATGTTTCATTAACGTAATAATAAAATCGTAAAAAATGCTCAACTGTTTAAAAAAAGTCCATAAATGTATTCTTTCTCAACCAAAGCTATATAAATATAGGCAGAGGGTGGGTAAAAAGAAGCTCCCACAGCTGTCCCTCATTTCTGTTTAAAAATTCAGCATTAATTGAAAAGGTGTACCCCTCACTGGTGAGATCAGACCACAAACTAATCTCGCTGGAGGTCCTCATCCCACCCCCACCTGAAATAAAAAAGACCACAGTAAAGAACTTCTCAAAAGCCGACTTCACACTTCTAAAGACTAGTGTGGTCTCCATTAAGGCCCCCGAGCCGGCGGAAAACAGTACTCAAGCCGCTGAATCACTTACAAATGCCTTCTACCAGCACCTGCAGGACTGCATGGATAAGGCAATCCCAAGCAAAACAAAGACTCTTTGTACCAAAGGCAAGCGTCCAGTCTGGTGGACCCCAGCCATAAACAAACTCTACAACAAAAGGAGGAAGCTACTACAAGATAGAGCAAAATCCTTAAAAGGTAAGACACCCTTGATCACTATAAGTAAAAACTAAGAGCTCTCATAAAATCATCCAAAGCAAATTTCGAGAGAAAAATAGCTAAAGACTCAAAAGACAATCATAAGGCCTTCTTTAGCTATGTTAGAAACCTGGGAGGAAACTCCCAGATATGCTCAGAGCTAGTTCAAAATGATGTGAAGATTACTGATCCTACAGACATTGCCAACATACTGGCTGACAGGTTCAGTGCAAACTCCCCCCCCCCAAAAGGAGAGATATCTATACCAAACGTTTGCAGCCCCCCAAACATCTCCAGCCCAAGTGAGAACTGCTCTCGTCAGAGCCAAAAACACAGCATCCGTGGGACCTGATGGTGTCCCCGGCTGTGTGCTCCATGAACTCAATGAGGAATTAAACCCACAGCTAGGACAGCTGTTTAATCAAAGTCTTACCTCTGGATACGCACTCCAGGAGCGGCACTGCAACTGTGGTACCACTTCACAAAGGCGGTGCCTCCACCGACCCTGGAAATTACCGCCCATTAGCTTGACAAGCCTTATCTGCAAAGCCATGGAGAGGATCATAATGGACCTCATAAATAAAGACACAGGAATTTGCAGACTTTGGATCCAACCCAGTTTGGCTTTGTCAAAGGCAGATCATGCCTTTTAAACTTGGTTGACTTTTGAAACAGTCACCAAAGCCATTGATGAGGGAAAGGCAGTCCATACAGCCTACCTCGATCTGGCTAAGGCCTTCAATACAATACCCCATTCGGGTATCATTGAAAAACTCATCAGCTTAAATGTCAACCCATACATCACAAGATGGGTTGCAAACTGGCTGAGTGACAGAACCCACAGGGTCAGAGCTGCTGGCGCCATGTCAGACTCAAAGCCTGTCACAAGTGGTGTCCCACAGGGCTCAGTCCTGGGCCCACTCTTGTTTGGCATCTACTTTTCCGAAGTACAAGCAAACACAGGAGGGTTATGGCTGACAAAGTTTGCAGATGACTGCAAACTGGGCCATAGTAGAAAACACATCTGACACAGATATCCTTCAGAAGGGTCTCACAGAAACGGATAACTGGTGCCAGAGCCACGGCCTAAAGTTAAATGCCAAAAATGCATAGTCATACCCTTCGGGAAAAACAAGGTTACCCCTAGCTACCAAATAGGTGGCAATCCACTGAGCACAGAAGAAGTTATCAGGGACCTGGGGACCCAGGTTGATAGTAGTCTGTCATTCGACACCCATGTAGCTAAAGTAGTTAGGAAGACCTTCTACATTGCCCACCTTATCATGAAGGGATTCTCATCTAGATCAAGGGAGGTCATAGTCTCCCTTTACTCATCACTCATCAGACCAATGATTGAGTACAATGCCCCATTCGGAATGTATCTGACCTGACACTTGCAGCAGCTGGAGAGGCCACAAAAGTTCCTCACCAAAAGGATAAAGGGTCTCAAAAATCTGTCCTATGCTGCCCGACTGAAAGAACTCCAGCTCTATTCAGTCGCCACCGCTTGCTCAGAGGTGACCTTTGCCTAACATACAAGGCCATGTCAAACCCAGATTTGATGAATATGCTTCACCTCAAAAATCTAGATCCATCAGAGCCACAAGGGCGGAGACTTAAACCTTGACACGGCTATTAATAGGACGTGCTGGAGGGATAGATTCATCACCCAAAGACTCCCTATGCTGTGGAACAAAATCCCGGTACATGTGAGGCAGAGCACCTCGCTGGCCTTGTTCAAGAGAAATCTTGACCAATGGATGGGAGATCGCAGATATACCCCAGGGATTACCTCAGTGTCACTGCTCGACAGAGGCACAGCAAAATAATGGGTATAGTTCCCCATACTAAAGGGGTGGCGTAAGCCACAAAACGATGGGCTAGGCTTGTAAATGCCCTCGGGCAGATAGCCTAGTATGAACCTATGAACCTATGAACCTAAGAAAGGATTCAGTAAACAGGGCTCTGTTAATTTACATACACAAGTGGAATCTTTTCATACTTCTACCAGGGTTGGACTGTTTGGTTGTTGGTTGGATTTTTTTTTTCCAGAATGGTGATCAGTATTGATAGAATTGATTTATCTGGTCCTAATTTGCATACTAAACCAGACAGTAACAGTGCTGCTTTACATAAAATCAGTCAAGCTATTATGAGTTCAAAAGGTTCTATAATTACACTGAAAAGATGTTTTCTGAACCAGGAAGCATTGCAGATTCTCTTGATTCTGTAGAAGATGAAGAAAATAATATTGGACTGCCTACAAATGCCCAGGTGATTTAATGAGAGGACTGTGACCAGTTAGTAACAACGTCCAACCCTTTTTCATACTTTAGTGATCGTGGTAATGCTGCATCTCATGACATTAATAGCAGTTGTACAAAAGGTAATCTAAAGATGTCCGAAAAAGTTACTCAGGCTTTATATCCTTGGTATATGACCACTTAAACCTTGAACAGTGTTAGTATGAAAACTGTACCAAAGGTACTTCATGTTGATACGTTTCTGAATGACATTAATAGTCATGAGCTCGTATACAAAGAACTGCTAGTTAGAAACATCATTAAGGTGTCTGCAAAATAGCCCCTCTAACTAAATAAGAGAGTAAACAGGACACACAGCCAATTCAAACAACTCTGTGTTTCTAAAAGTTAGCCAAACAGCCCACTTATGCTGTGCTGATGATACCATAGCAAGACTGAAACATGCATGTCCACAGCTAGTGGGGTTTGGCTTTATTGGCCTGAATTTGCACATTAATCAAGGATTGCAATTGTGCAAGCTGTGTTTTACTTTTACCTAATGCTTTTTCTTTTCTTAAATATTATGCAAACTTGGAGTCAGTATATTTAAGTAGGGATTGTTGTGGGGAAGTCCCTCACATTGGTGTGCAGGGTGCTTGTTCCTATGTGTGTGTGTGTGTGTGTGTGTGTGTGTATATATATATATATATATATATATATATATATATATATATATATATATATATATATATAAAAGAATGAGAGTGACTTCTTGTACACATTCTGTGGGTGATTATCTTGATTAGTTTAAGTTGCGTAGTAGCCTTGCAGGGTGTTTGTGTTCAGCTTCTCAAATAAGTTGCAAGCTACATAAGAAAGCTCATCATATGAGAGGTTTTAGAGGATGCATGAGAATACTACCCCTTTATGGGTGTGAGTCAATGGAGAAGATCAGAACCAGGGGGAATTATGTCACAACAAAGTGGAAAAGTGCAGGTGAACCAGTATACTACGATGACCCCCTCAATACGGGAGAAGAATTTAAAAGACTGAAATAAGGAGAATAACAGTTTGAAATCTGCCATAATGCTAACCCTGCTAGGAGTATTTTGAGAGATCCAAAGCACAGTGGTGAAGATGGAGTGGTAGCTAGTTGAGGTTTTTGGACCATAAATGGATCATCCTGCTCGTGTGCGATAGAACCAGAAGGTTTAGAATTCTGGATGTGGTGCTAAATGGAAGAGGTCAGAGATGTCCCGATAACACCATTAGAGACATTTTATGGTTTTGAATTAGAAGGAAGAGCGTATGACAACAAGACGGTCAGCAATGCGTTAAGAGATTCAAGAACATAACATGCAAACAAGTCAAAAGATAGACTACACAGGGCTATGGACAAGGGTTTCTATAACAAAAGGAGAAAGTCAAGCTGGCTGTTTCACAACCCAAATTTGATTAACAGCTCTGGTGCCTGTAAGAGCTGACCAGGGAGAATGGGAGTAAGAGGCCACTGTGAGCTCACCCCGTCTGAGAGGGGAGTGTTGTCTCACCACACAAGTATCCTCCAGCATTATCACTAGGTGTTAGACCCAGCAGAATCGCATCCTATCATGCCTGTGTTGTCTTGGTGCATTTCCACTCATGCCTTGAGCTTAATTTAATGTGCAAAGACATGCTTCACCTTGGGAGACAGCAATAACAGAACTCTGGAGAGCTGCCAAAAGGATAGGGTTGCCTGTCTTCATGTTTCTGTTATCTCCATCAGATGTGGAGGTAACAGAAAATTTAAAAAAATGGTTTGTTAGTCTGTAATCTTTTTTTTCCTGAGGACTTCAATGGTAGTATTCTCCATGGTTGTCTTAAAATTTGTCCATATTTCCTCAAGCCTTTTTTCTCCATCTTCTAAAAGTCTCATTACATTGAACTTATTTGTGACTTCTACTGAGACATCAGGTTTAATAACATCAGACTACAGGTTAGTCAGACTGAAATGTGAAGTGACACATCTTGTATATTTCACATGAATACCCAGGTGGAATGTAGCTCTCATATTATGGCCTGATCCACAGTATGGCCCTGGACATGTCCTCTTGTTCGTAACACATTCCACCCCATCTTTTAACTTAATCTGCAAAGGGGTGGTAGAATACAGTTGTCCTGACAAAAGTCAGTGTGTTGTACTCGTAACTGGTTCCATTCAGTTAGACCAAACCTAGCAGTGGTACCTCTTAGCAGTGTTTATCCCATATCTTTGGATTAAACTCCCCTCCCACAATCAAGATATCCTGCAGTCCTGTATTGATAAGAGTAGACTCTGTGGTGTTAGAAAATCATCTACATTTCTATCTGTTGAAGCAGTTCTCAGGGCATGTACTTGGTGAACCTGATGAGAAAAGCTTAGTTCCTAACTACACAGACACAACTCTTATCTCTGAGATACTTCTTATCCTGACATGCAAATGGTTATGCTTCCATCCTGAATTACTCCAATCCCTCTCTCACGTTCTTCTGTCTGAGTAAATAAACAACAGTATGAATGCAGTCCTGAAATGACATTGTTTTATTATCCATCTTATTTCAGCCAAACCCAACAAATTGTTACTACATCTCCTCTCATTTCATAGAACATGTTCATAAAGTTTCTTATCTGATGTAAAGTTATCACGTCTCTGGTAGAAAGGCATGCATCTTTCCTTAAGTTTATTCTTCTGACCCCCATTCTGCAGGCCTTGGCTGATGGCCATCCAATAGCTGGCTTTAGGTCATAGTCATCTTAAACAAAAAAAATGATGGTAGAATGTTCCGGTTCTATAGTAACTTTACCAGTGAGATCCTTGGATCATATTTCACCATACCTTTATCGTTGCCATGTGTCTGACTCACTTAAGTATAATATCACTAGAGGGATCAAAACCATCATCTATTTAGATCTTGCTGTCTGGAACTCACTCATAGCTTTTGACTTAACATTCTGTCCACAAGGTAGTTTGGATCAGGCTTTTAAGGCAGCCTTGAGAAAAAAGTGAGGATTGTGGCAATTGATACGTGCAGGGGCAACACTCCCTACTTCACCACACCCACTCTCATGGTCCCTGCATAACTGCTTAGTCAGTAAAAACCTTATTCACTGAAAGCATTCAGATCTTACAAACCTCTCCCATCCTGACCCTAAGGAATGTGCCACTTACCAGCAGCTACAAAGAATACACCATCAATAACGCATTAAATATTACACTAGGGCCTTAAACATTATTAATCTCATAGTCCCCCTTTTGTCAAGTGGTTTCTGAAATGTATGGACTGGTTTGATCAAAAAGGCACAAATTACCAATATTAATAAAAGTATATAAAGCATTTATATTTTTTCTGGTGCATATATGTATGCAATAGTGCTTTAAGTATAAAATCAAGCTATAAACAAATCTGTATGAACTACTACTGACATTTGTATGAGAAGGTTAGGAAACTATAGGTAAAATTATTTGTTCTTTATAATAATGCAATGTTGTCTGACGAAAATAAATTACAACTCTGAATATGCCACAACTGACCTGTACTGAACCAGTTGGACCAGTTCCTGAAGAGGTGACCGGAAGAGAAGGAAGAAGTTGCAATGTGGCCAGTCTTCCTACCTTTGGGTGGGGATGTAGTTTGCATCAAGCAATTCAGCCTATGGTGGTGCACAGGTGCTCCAGCCCATTGAGGACAGCTATTGACCAATCATGTCTGACCTGATATAAGTTGATGTCTTTGTGTTTTGGGCAATGGGACTGGATTGATACTAGGACATAAAAAATCTAAACCAGCCAAGTATGCCAGCTGCCTTTGTGATGAGACTTGCCACATTCGGCAGTGCAGTTATGGCCAGGCACCGAAGAAAAAAATGGGTAAGAAGGGCAAGGTAGTGACTTGATTTGGATGGGGAGGACCAAAAAATTAAAAAAAAAAATCTTAGAAAAGAGAAGCTTGGCATGTGGCATGTCTGATGGTATGTTAGTTGCTGGCAAACTCTTCTGTAATGTGGAAGGGTGGTAACTTGGAACATCATGGCCACTAACCTTTAAGGCAGCCATGAACACGTACAATGCTACTACAGATGCCACAGTACTCCAGTAAAAACTGGTGCTCAGTATAGTTGTTCACCATGGCTTATCGTGGTAATTTTATACATTTCTGAATCACTCTGCCATGCTTGATTTCATAATTTCAGTATCTAATGCATCTCATTAGCATATGAGAAATGCTGTGCTATTTTTCTGGCTTTTCTAATGTCAACAAATCTTTTGGGTTTTTAATACCGTGACAGGAATGGACCCCATTCCTAAGTCAAAGTATGATTAAAGTTCATGAAATGAATATTGTTTCAGTCTTTGATGTCAGCCAAAAGTGCTCTTCGCAGCACCTGCAATGTGCCCAGTAATGATGACTCCTGCAATTCGTACAGGGTTACATAGATTGGTAACTTATCTAAATACGATTGCAGATTCTGCTTTATAAGACCCATTGCTCCTACTACTGTTGTAACTGTCGGGGTATGTTTCTTCCACATTGATATCGTTTCTGCCTGCAGATCATGGTATTTTATGACTTTGTGTCTCTGTGCAAGAAACTCTAGTCACTGAGTGTGGTGATTTCAATGACCAGTGCTACTTTTGTCTTCTTTTCTTGGACAACTAGATCCGGTTTTCTAGCATCTATCTTTTGAACTGTTGGTAGTGAGTGATCCAATGTGATATAAACTTTGCGGCTCATGTTTCCAGTGTTTTTCAGCCACTTTGATACCATAATATTTGCACAGTCCCCAGTGCAACAGTCTTGCCACATTATTATGCCTTTCAGTATACAGTCCTTCTGCCATCAGTGTGTCACAACCAGCAACAAGGTGTGTGACTGTTTCCAATTTGGTTTTACAAAACCTACATTTGTCTGTTTCCCCCACATGTTCAGTGGACTTTGTAAATCAGTGTGTACATAGCCCACTATCTTGGGCTGCCAATATTACCCTTTCATCTCTTGATTTGAACTCGCCTCTCCTTAATTCCCACATTCGTTCCTGATCAACATGAGGCTCTTCCAGAAGCTTTCTATACTTGCAACTATATTTGTTTTTTCCACACTTCTTGCCTTCTCATCTGGTCCTTCACCTTTCATTGTTTCTTTTGTATTTTGGCAAATGCAGTTGCTGCCTGGTTTTTATCTACTTCTGGTTTGATTTCCATTCCTGCTTGACGTCGATATGCTTCTGCTAAATTAAGCAGAGAAGTCATCATAGATTTATTCTCCTCATGTTTCAAAACTTTCACTACATTTGGATCTTGTGAGGTCAGTAGATATGCGTGGAGTCCCACGATTGCAGATCTATACATGCAATCAGTTTCAAGGAGGCCCATCCCTCCTTCAGAAGCGGGAATGTATAATCTTGGTATAGACTGATTTTTAATAAATCATTTGGTGAGCATGAAGCATCCTTCTTGTTTTGTTTTAATATCTAATCTATCCAACACTTTTTGGGGCCAGTCAATCACTCCAAAACTGTACATTAGGACAGGAAGAGCAAATTGATTTATAGCTTGGATCTTCTTCCTAGATGTCAGTGCTGTTTTCAGGATTAATGTAAGTATTCTAAAGTATTCCTTACTGAGTTTTATTCACATTTGCTCATGTTTCATTGCTGATCCTTCATCATTTCCCAAGTATTTATACACTCCCTCTTGCTAAGGTTTTTATATCGCATTCTTGTCCCAAACTGATGTTTTCTTGGTGCTGCAGTTTTCCTGCTTTAAAGGTTGCTTTTGCACATTTATCAAGACAAAATGACATTCTAATATCCTCTGAAAAAGTTTGACAACCTGCAGTTGTGCTTTCAGTTCTTCATCTGATGAGCTATACAGTTATGAATCATCAACAAAGAGAAGATGAGAAGTCATTTGACTTTTGTTTTCTAGGAGCCAAACTGTAGCCATGGCCTAAGCTATTAAGTAAACAGCTTAATAAGTTAATGGCAAGGCAGAATAGCAACGGTGACAGACTCTCACCCTGGAATATCCTCCTTTGAATTTTAATCCTGGGATAATAATCTGTCCTTTATCATGGCTTAATTGCTAAGTGGTCTGCCATTGTTTCATGGTTACTATAATGTAGTCAATCAGTGTAGGGTGCATCTTATACATTTTTAAGCACTATTTTATCCATGAATGTGGGATACTATCAAATGCATTTTTGTAGTCAATCGATGCCATACTTATATTCTTCCCCTTTTTATAGTTCTCCACTGTAACTTTTAACAACAAATGATCCTTTGTTCCATATGACCTTCTTTTATTGTCCTTTTGTTCTACTGCCATAATTGAATTTTCTTCTAAATGACTTTAAACTCTGTCAGCTTCAATTCCCGTGTATAGTTTATACGTTGTCGGAAGGCAAGTTATTGGTCTATAATTTTTAGGGTAGCTTGCAGGTTCACTCTTAAGTAGGAGCATTATTTTGCCTGTTGTTAGCCAGTGTGGTGTCTGTTCAAGGTGTGCATATAAATAGTTCTTACTCATGGCTAAATCCTAGTGCAAAGATGTTAATACTTTTAACCAAAAGTTAGGTACTACATCTGGGCTTGTGGTTTTCCAGTTAGAGGCTTTTCTTAACTTTGTCTCAATCTCTCTGGCTGTTACTTCATCCCATTTCATAACCTGTACCTTTAAACTTCTTATTCTTTCTTTTACTTTTTCTATCCATTCAGCATCTCTGTGTTCCACAGGATCTTCATAGATACTTCTCCAAAATGTATCTACTTCCTCTTGTATTCGATGGTCTTTCAATTTGTTTTACCTTATTTCCCAATTCTCTATAAAACATTTTTGGGTTATCAGGAAATTGCTTATTTTGTACTTTTCCCTTAGCTCTATCTATCTTCTAAGTTTTTCCACCTGTGCAGAAATTTTTAGTTTATTTGTGATAGTCCATGATAGATCCTGGTCTGTTCTAATACTGTGCATTTCATTAATCACATCTATCTAGCTTAGTATTTTTGTTGACCTAGTCCCTCTTCTATAATCTTCTAACAGTGACACTTCTTGCCTTAATTGCTTTATAGTTCCTCTGTTCGATACTTCCATGATGATATTCGATTTCTCCCCTTCCTTTCCCTCACTACCCTGTGTTCTTGTGGTAGAACTTTACCAGTTATTAATTTAGCAGCACAGTAGTGTATCCTGTTTACGTCTGTTATATCACATGGATCTCTATGGACAGTCTTAATTACTGCATTCATTTGTTTTGTCAGACGTCTTACTTTTTGGGTTTTATTGACCTTCTGCAGTCTATTTCTCTCATTGATCTTGATATATCTATCTTTGTCTATTAAATCAAACAACTCTTCTCTTCACTCATCTTCTAACATACTGAGGGCACATCCCTTGTTTTCCGTTTCCTGCTGGCATTCTATAGAAAGTTCTATAACATCTTCTGTGGCACATTCTCTTCATCCTGTGTCATCTGTTGTTCTGTCATATGGAAGTCACTGGCCTATCACTCCTCAACATTGACTGCATCAGAGTTTCCACAGTTTCCTTTTCCTTTCCTTGCTGTCTAGCTCCAAGTAAACTTTTATACTGGTTTCCTGTGGAAGACTCCAGAATATCTTGATATGGCACTTGACCAATTGCTTCCTGTTCCACTGGTTTCCCCTTAATTTTGATATCCATTGTTCTATCCTGTTGTGGTACTTTCTGCATTCAATTTTCTACACTGAATCCCTCTCTTTGCAGCTGACCCATAACCTCAATTTCTATTTCTTTGACTTCTCCATTACTAATCTCTTTTTCTACTTTTCCTCTTGGTCGTCTTATTTTTTGTATTGTAAAATTTTCCATATCCAGATTCCTTTGCCTGTATTTCACTTCAAATATCTTTAGTGCTGCTCTTTTTGTATTAGTTAGTTTTGCTTTCTCCTTTGCATAAACATTACACCATATTAAATCTATTTTCCTTTCCCATGTCCATATTTCTTCTTCACATCTCCTGATGATCTTGCTTTTCCTTATTCTGGGGACTCATTCCATAATGCTGTGATGTAGTCTGTGTTAGACCTTCTACATTAAATCTTTCACTTAGCAAGCACTCCATAATGTCAACTTCTATTTCTTTAACTTCTGCTTTACTAATCATCTTTCCACATTCCATCTTTGTGCTATTAATTTTTTTATTGTGAAATTTTCCATATCTGGATGCTTTTGCTTGTATTTCCCTTTGAATATCTTTGAGGCTGCCTTCTCTATATTAGTTAACTTGGCTTTTTCCTTTGCATAAATATTGCACCGTATCAAATCTCTCTCTTTCCCATGTCCATATTTCTTTTGTTGCTTAATTTTTGCACTTCCTCAGACGCTTCTTTTTCCAAACAGATCAAAGTTTCTTGATCTGTACACTGTTTTTCAAAAATCTGTTGTATTAATGAATGCAAATTTTTATTTGAAGCTTCTGAAAGTTTTTCCTGTGGAAGTAGTTTTCTTTCCTCTAAATTCTCTCTTAATCATTTTGTATATCTTGTGTCTGGAAATTCTGGACTTTTTACATAATAGTAAAAATACATAATTTATTTCTTATCCTCAATAGTCCACTCTATCATCTTTATGGCTCTCCTTTGGCCAAACAATTTTTGTGATTTTTGTGAACTGCTACTTCCTTCTACAACAGGGGGCCATCCTTCCCCTAGGACTGGCCCCATTGTAGGAATGTTTCAGTATTTTGAGGATTCTACACTATAATTTTTTCACGTCCTGGCACCAGTGCGCCAACCAGGATTGGGCACTTTTTTATCCTGGGTTTTGTGCACCCAGCTACGTTTTTTGTTTTTGACTTCTGTCCATGATATATGCTATATAAATACAGTCTATATATCAGTGTCACCTTGGTGAGATTTTGTAAAAAAAAACAGGGTCCATCTGTGAAGGTATTCACCAAGACTTGAGGATGAATTCAATTTCAGCACTACTGCTCTCCTTTGCTTGCTGACTTTTCAACTCTCCATTAGGACCCCTAATGTAGAGGTTATCATGTAGAGTGTGATCTTGCTAACTGTGTCTCTGATCTACCCCCTTTCCTGTATCTTACAGCACATCCTGTAATATCATGCTCTATCCTGTACTTTTTCTTTCTCAATACCACCTTGCCTATTTCCGCAGAGAGAGTATTGGAAGTATAAAGTAATTTTGCATTTGTTTAATGAAGCAGCATTCATTTTATCTCAGAGTCTTCAGTTAAATTTACAAAAGTCGCATAGTTTTGAAATATATGGATCCACATGTGCCACTTGGGACTAAATTAGTTTATAATTGTCTGTATAAAATATTGTTAGAGTTGGTAGTTGCCAACACGATACCCCGACCCCATGTAGAAATATGGGGGGGAAAAAGGGGCGGCTGATGATGGTAGTTGCCAAACCTTTTGTGTTCTAGAATAAAATATATTTTTCTATGAATTCATTCATTTATGAGTACTTGCGTTATTCTATTGAAAGTCAGGCAGAACTGGAATTGCTTTCTGCACACTGTGGACATAAAGTTAAGAACCAACTCTAAATGGAACAACAGATACCCACAAAATATGCACAAAATGTACATGCATGCCTTCTGTCTTTGAATGACTGTGTACATCAGACATTGCCATGAAAACGCATCATGAACACAGGGATGACATTTATCTGCTGTGTGGAATTTTCATATCTCCCTATTTTCATGATGAGTTTTCACCACTTGTCACTCTCATTCAAAGACAGAAGTCGTGCATGTATAGTTTGTGCAGAGTGTTTGAGGATCTGCTGTTCCATTTAGAGAACATTGTGTGGCATATTTTACTGTTAATATTTATCTGTATCTGGAAATAATCTGTGTTAGTGCTGTAAACAAATTAATTTGCAGAATTGCGTAGTTTCACTTCTAGAATGCAAGAACAGTGATGTACTATTTAAAAACAATGCATGTCTCAATACAAAAAAGACTGTAACTGCATAATTTGTTGCAGTATATATCTTTACTTTCTATACAGGTTAATTTTATGTAAAGTCTATTTTAAGTGACTAAAGACTTAAGGAAAATGTCAGCGTGTGCTGTGAATTTTTTCAGCAGTCCTCATATTCTCTGTAGGCAACTGACATTAAAATTAGAAATTTTATCAGAGCAAAATATCATCTCAGATTGAGTAAGGATCACACTGTTTGATGATGGACCAAGCAGACTGTGGTATCTGCAGATATTGAATACGTTGTAAGAAACCAGTGAATCCTTAATCTCTGAATAAAAATATATTCATTACCTGGTCATGTTTACCTCATTATCAGGAATATATGGTCTCCTCCTACCTCCAGAGATGAGCGGATTCATTGTTGAGCATGTGGTCTTTCATTCAAATGACCAAATCTTTCCAGAAGAGCAGTCCTTATCACCCATGAACAGTGACTATAGAAATTAACAGGTATATGTCATCATAAATAATAATAATAATAATAAATAATCAAGTGAATAACCTGTAATTTTAACCAGATGGTCTTTGTACTTGGAGAAGTGGAAGTGTCAGGTTTTACCAGACACTGGTACTTAACCAGGGAGCAGCATTCTGGAACTGTCATTTAGGCAGAGTGGTATCTGACTCCTCTGTCTAGGGATCAGGTGGGTCAGTTTTTTTTTTTTTTAGAATTTATGATAGTAGTTTAATAATTCTGTTTTCCACCAACTATTGGGTTAGGATTTCTTTGCTGTCTGGTGAGATGTTTATCACTTAGACCCTCTCTGGGTTTTGCAGGTGGTTGTGGGTGTATAAGATTATGTTCTTGGCAGAGCACTCGGGTAATATGTAAATAACATCCAGACAAACGTACTTGGTGCATATACTTTCCAGATGTTAATCACCACACGTAAACTTATAGGGGCAGTACAGTTTAAAAAGTGTGGAAACTGTATAAAATGTGATACAAAACACACAGCATTATACATCTGTAGGAGACTGCTTGATAGTTTGACCCATATCAGGTGGACAGCATTGAGTTCTGCACCCAGCCTGTCTGGTAGCACTGGGATCCTGAAGGAGGGATGTGGCAGTCTCACAGGTACGGGGTTCCTCATTATTCTAAGGACCATTGCAGCACATCAGTGCACATTAACTGAATTTTTGAGTGTCAAGTTTTTTCCCAAGCCTAACTTATAACCCCTCCAAGAAAGATGGTCAAAGCTAATAATTATGGGTGTTAAAAGATCCAATACCAGGCACAGTCTTCATTCACAATACTTTGCTAGAGTAACAGGTTTTGCACTATCCTGCAGTTTCTAAATAATATGAAGGCTGAAACTTGTAATCAGTCATTATGTAGTGGCATCAATTCTCTGTGATTTCTCAGAATACCACAAATTTACTAGCAACAGACCCAGATGTGACGCACAAAAGCACAACATGAAAATAACTGATTAGCTGGCATAACTCTCAACCTTCTCCAACTTTGTCACACTATGGCAATAGCAGCACTTAACACCTTATTAAGAAATTTTCCTAGGAAGTTCATATGATGGTCAAATATGTTAAAATGCATTACTTTATACTTTCAAATGACATCTGTGATGATTTAGATGTTTCAGTATTATCTACCATGGCTGAAAAATTCTTAACACTGAATAATGACATATTCATTTTCATGTAAAACTGCAAGGAACATGGACATTTTAAAACTAAAAATGAGGAATGTTCCTCATAATGATACACACTTGAGAAGCAGGTGAGTTGGGACATATGCCCAGGTTGTTTCAGTCCGTAGATCTGCACTCTTTATTAAAAGAGCAATTGGAGCACATCACCCTGAGGTATGCGCTTATCACAGTATAGTGATACAACTCGGGATTGTATCTGCATACCATAAGATTGGTGCTAGGGTACAGAGGTTATAATAAATATTAGCAGTTGGGTGTCTAAGTACAATGGAGTTGTCTTATGGCAAGGCAGTTGGATCTTGTGTCAGGCCCTTTACCTGTTTAATGATGCGGCAGGAGCTCAAGGAATTGGGGCCTATTACAAAGACAACTGTTTTTTGCCCCTGGCCATCCTCTTGGTCTTCAGAACTCTGGAAAGCTGTCACTTGTCTTGAGATCATGCCCATTTTGGTGGCCAACAGTACTTTGGCATGAGAACTTCTGCATTAGCTGGGTGTTGTGGGTGTTTTTTCATTCTGACACTCCGGCTGTAGTGCTAGACTTCTGCAAGATGATGTCCAAATCTCAGTGGGTTCAGTCACTATTAAACTGTTAGCGCTACACAGTTTGCAAATCAATTTTTCTTTTATAGGCAGGAATATTGCAGAAAAACACACTAGTATAGCTGAGAGTTTTTCTAATAGCCACTTAACTTGACTATTGCCCCAAAAGTTGTCAAATAAATTATTAAAGTCCAGTAAACACTACAACTTGGCAACTGGAGATTCTTTTATATAAAATAATAACATTATTAAACAAGAATTGCACTTCAATAATTCAACTTCTTAGAGGTCAAAATTCATACAATGAATGAATTACTTAAACTTTAACAGTTTTGTATAACCAAGAGGAAAACCACATCAAACCACAATTCATGAGTTCATAGAATTCATTAAAGTCACATTCCATGTATCTATTCAAGTATAACCATCCTTTTAAAAAACGTTAAAATACATATAAATAATTGCATTAGACATAAATATGAATCTATTCAAAGGGGGGAATAAATCTCTTGTAACTGACGTTATAATAAATATTTCATTAAAAGCTAATTATTCAAACCTTTGTGCTAATGTGTGTCATGATACCTCTCAGCTCTCCAGATTTTTGCAGAATGTCTAGATTTTTGGCTCATATTTTTGGTCTGTTCCTCATAAAATTTGTGGTTTTCTTGGCAAATCACTGGGATGATCTGAGGATTCTTCTTCTTCTTTCAGCTTTTTCCTGGGTAGGGGTCACCACAGCAGATCACCTGTCTGCTCATGATTGGCAGTAGAGTTTTTAGTGTGTCGAGTTGCCAGCCCGGCACCCAACCTTCCATGGAAGGTGCACACATGCACGCACTCACACCTAGGGCCAATTTAGAGTGTCCAATTCACATACAGCATGTCTTTGGGATGTGGAAGGAAACCGGAGCACCCAGAGGAAACCCAGGTGACCACAGGGAGGGCATGCAGACTCCGCACAGAAGGCACCCCAGCCCAGCCGAGGATCAAACTGGAGAACCTCTTGCTGTGAGGTGACGACGCTTACTGCTGCACCACCGTGGCGAGGATTTAAGTCACTAAATAATGACATATATTTAAGTTTCAAACTTCAAATCATTCAGGAAATGTATGTTAAAACAAACCTTGTTACTCTAGCAACTTTCTAGGTTTATAAGAGCAATATTTAAAACGTGTCCTTATTTTTAGGCCTTTGTTCCCCAGGTTTGTCAGGCTTTGTCCAGATTTCTTGCACCAAGAGGTTGAGGGGTATGTGTATCATACATAAAAATGAACCATTCCTCTTTTATTAACAGGGCTTCAGAGACATTATAAATAAATTCTGAAGAACTGAAGATGTATATAATAAAAATGTAAACTGATCAAATTTTTTATCATGTTCAGAATAATGCAAAATCATTGGACTTGTGGCAAAACTATTCCTTATATCTCTAATATGCTTCTGCAGACTCTTCCTTACTGGTCTGCTGGTTTATCCTATATAATACTTGTCTCTAGGATACCCCATGGCATTTATCACTGCAGCTTGATAACAATCATAATTACCTGGGTGATTAAATGTGCATCCATCAATACAAAGCTTCCCTGCTTATCTAAATATTTACAGGTGGAACACTCCTTACATTGACGCAAGCCTTGCATTCCCACTCCCAAATGAGTATGTACCAAGCAATCTCTAATACTAGGGTATTGTAATATGGAATTTTTAAGTTCAAATTCCTTAAAGATTTCTCCAGTTTAACAATGTACCAATGTTTCAAAATATGGATAATTCCATTGACAAAAGGGGCATACTGTGCCGCAAAATATAATTCCTCCTTTTTTTAAATTTCCTCGCCTCCTATTCTTCTGTTTCTTTCTCACTTCTCTAATTTTTCCCAAGATTACTTTAGTTGCATATCTTAATAATCCCTTACTATGTAATCTCTGAACAATTGTAACAGCTGTCTCAAAAGAAAAAATCCCTCCTTATCCGAACCTATATCCCTTGTCTTATAAAACTCCTTAAATGGGACAAAACTAAAGACGTGGCAGATAGGTACTAAATGCTTCCAATAAGTATTAGTTGCAGTAGGCTTTTCTGTACATCGTGAAATTAATAACCATTTTTGATATAAACATCGAAGTAAAATATAATTTTTTTATATACTGTATATGTAAAAGATTAATTTAAAGCATTATTATGTAAACACACCATACATTCATCAAACAGCACAGGTGAGCCCTAATAATAATCAATGCAATGTTTATAAAAATACATTATTTCTATAATAAGAATTCTGGTAACTGTTTCCTCACATTTTCCCGAAAAGAAATTGGCATAACTAGGGGCAAACTTGTTACCCATTACAGAACCGTGAACCTGTCAAAAACAAATCTATTATTGACCAAGGAAAACCTAATTAATTCCGAAATGTCTAGTACTCCATGTACGCCTCCTAAAAATATACAGCAGTTTACATTGCATGTTAATGCTGTAAGGACAAATATAAGGAAGTAGCATCCTCTGTGGCAAGAAAATAAAATCTTGACAATTTACGTCCTTAGTAAAATAAAGCATACTGTTATGTGAAGCCAACTAAAAAAGATGCAGCTTCAATAACGTGTCCAAAACAGTTCCCATTCTCTCCAAAGTGCCTCCCACTTGGAAGACTATAGGACTCCTAGGGGATCACTAACACTCTTACAATCCTAAGCCAAGGATCCTGCTTCACTTAAAAAAATATATATATAAAAATACATTGGCATCACCTCACTATTTAAAAGAAAAAAGTAAAACCATTTATTTCCTTACAGTGTAATATTTCATTATCCTCTCCAGAGAACATTACTGGGAATATTCCTCAACAATTAATGAAATAATTTTTGAAAATTGCAGCATCTGTGGCAGAAATGCATTTGAGTGTTGCACTGTCATGTGTGTGTGTGTGTGTGTGTGTGTGTGTGTGTGTGTGTATATATATATATATATATATATATATATATATATATATATATATAAAATCAACACTCTCACACATCAGTATGCAGTGTTAGCATGCCTTATGCCCTTCCCTTGTTGCACTCCAAAACCTCATCCAGGCAGATTCATATCATTCAACAATGATCATATTTAAAAAGCAAAATGTTATTTTAAATAAGATTATAGTACAAAAACATTATTAGGATATCAATATTGCTGGATTTACCCATGCTGGCAACATTTTCTACCTAGGTGTCACCCTTATAACA
Organism: Protopterus annectens; assembly: GCF_019279795.1. Classification (NCBI taxonomy): domain Eukaryota; kingdom Metazoa; phylum Chordata; order Ceratodontiformes; family Protopteridae; genus Protopterus; species Protopterus annectens. Next base: position 164,605,204 of record NC_056749.1, read on the forward strand.
AGTCACTCAGGAGGTTGGCAAAACTTAGCATTACCAGTGGCCCATTGTGACAGTATGCATCATAGTACATTTTGCAAGCCATGATTTTTTTTCTCAGTATGTTGGCTCACCAGAAGAGCTTTGCTTTAATAAGGTATTTGGTTCCAAAGCAGTCAGCCATGCATTTTATTTATAAGTTGAATAACATGCTTATCTGTCTTATAACGACAGGAGGATGTGGTAACGGAGCCATTCCTGCAGTAGGAACCTGCTAGGCTAACAAGTGTTTGACTTGTGGAGTGGATTCCATTTAGCAATAGCAATGGCGAGAGAAATGAAGTTATCTTCCAGGTATTAAACCTCTTATTGTCAAGATTTGAAAGCTTTTGTGAAATCGTTGTCTTTGTTTATTATATTTTAGGGTAAGTATTTAATAAATTATGCTTGGGTTCTAGAATAACTGGTTTCCTCTGCATTAATCTGCAAACAGTATTCACTTTAAGGATTAATCTAAGACAAATTAATGGCATACAGACATGCAGAAATTGTTTCAAAGATGGCAATTGAATGTTTAAAATTGTAAGCTTACAGACTCGGCCTAATGTCTTAAAACATTTTTATCAAGAGGCTCTTAACTTTCCCCAGTGACTTCATTTAAATTTGACATGCTGTGGCTGGACTCCAGTATTTGAAATGGAGTCTTTAATCAAATTAATGCAGTTGTTACCATACAAAAGAAACATCCCAAATCAAATGTGTAAATGCCACATAACATGCTGGTATATGTCATGACTTGTAACACATGCTAACAATCATCATTGTAGTAAACATCAGTTAAATGTTATTGTATTCATCACTGTGCATAAGAAGGTGTGACATACAGATATGCCATAATACAGACTTAGCTGTCTACAGGGAGACTGCACAAAAGGTTGATGTATGATTTTATTACAGCATTACCTGTGCTAGAAAGCCTTAATGTTATTTACAAAACAGAGTTCTGGAAGACTGCCATGTAAGTGTCATAGTAAATATAATCCTTGACAGAACTTAGTAAGCATGCTTTTTTAATGGAGCATATCAAGCTTTATCCATCAGAGCTAAATTGTGATGAAAAAATTAAAAGCCTTCCTCTGAATCAATATATAAACTAATCGCCCTGGATGTCCATACCCCACCACAACCCACAACCAAGGAAAACACAGTGAAAAACTTTTCTAAAGCAAACTTCACCTTACATAAGGCAGAGGTGGTAAGTTTCACAGCCCCCACGCTAAAGGATAACACTGCACAAGATGCAGAATCCTTTACAATTGCACTCTATGGCTGCCTACAAGGATGCATGGATCGTGTCATCCCTAGCAAGACTAAGAGAAGGAAACCAGTCTGGTGGACCCCTGCCATAAACAGGTTATACAACAGAAGGAGGACACTACTTCAGGAAAAAAGCAAATCCCAAGAAGGAAAGACATCCCTGATCAGTATTCGTAAGAAACTAAGGTCCCTCATCATCCAAGGTTAACTTTGAAAGAAAAAAAGCCAAGGATTCGAAAGATAACCACAAAGCCTTCTTTAGCTATGTCAAGAATCTAAGTGGCAACTCGCAGATATGCTCTGAGCTAGTGCAAAATAACACAAAATATACTGAACCTACTGATATTGCCAACATCCTGGCAGATAGATTCAGTGCAAACTTGACCTCCCTCTCACCTTCAAAAGGGCCCACAACAATGCCAGAAAAGTGTAGTGTCCCAGAAATCACAGAAGCACAGGTGAAAACAGCCCTTTCAAAAGCCAAAAACACAGCATCAGTGGGGCCAGATGGTGTCCCAGGCTGCGTCTTGCACGAACTACAGAACGTACTAATCCCCCACCTAAGCACGCTGTTCAACCTCAGCCTCTCCACAGGATACATGCCCATAGAATGGCGCACAGCAACGGTTATTCTGCCCCACAAAGGAGGGGGCCACAACTCACCCTGGTAACTATCGCCCCATAAGCCTGACTAGCCTGGTCTGCAAGGCTATGGAGTGCATCATCATGGAACTCATTAACAAAGATATTGGGAACCTCCAAACACTTGACCCGACCCAGTCCGGCTTTAAGGGCAGATCATGCCTACTAAACCTGGTTAACTTCTTCGAGACAGTCACCAAGGCCATAGATGAGGGAAAGGTGGTTCACACAGCCAATCTTGATCTCGCCAAGACGTTCAACACCATTCCTCACTCGGGTATTATAGAAAAACTCACCAACCTGAACATAAACCCCTACGTCACAAGATGGATTGCCAACTGGCTTACAGACAGAACTCGCACTGTAAGAATAGAGGGCTCTAGGTCCAACTCTAAAGCAGTCACAAGTGGTGTCCCACAAGGCTCAGTTCTGGGACCCTTACTGTTCGGCATATATTTCTCAGAAGTACAGGCAAACACAGGACAACTATGGCTAACCAAGTTCGCCTATGACTGCAAACTGGGAGCCATAATTGACTCTCCGGCTGACACAGACATCCTTCAAAAAGGCCTTACTGAGACAGACACCTGGTGTCAAAGTCATGGCCTCAAGCTAAATGCCAAAAATGCATAGTCATCCCATTTGGGGAAAAACAAAACACCCACGAATTACCACATAGGCGGCAGCCCCTTAATACAGAAGAGGTAATAAGAGATCTGGGGACCCAGGCAATCTCTCCTTTGACAATCATATTGCCAAAGTAGTTAGGAAATCCTTCTATGTGGCCCATCTAATTAATAAGGGGTTCGCATCTAGAAATAAAGAGGTTATAGTGCCCCTCTACTCATCTCTCATCAGACCCATCATAGAGTACAATGCCCCATTTGGGATGTACCTCACAAGACACTTCCAGCAGCTGGAAAGACCGCAAAGCACCTCACCAAGAGGATTACTGGCCTCAAACATATGTCCTATGCCGCCTGACTGAAAAAACTCCAGCTGTACTCAGTGGCATATCGCTTACTCAGAGGTGATCTCTGCCTGACTTACAAAGCCATGTCCAACTCAGAATTGATGGACATGCTGCACCTAAAGAAATCCAAGTCACTGCGAGCCACGCGCTCTAGTGAGCTAAACCTCGCCACAACAATAAATAGAACATGCTGGAGGGATAGATTCCTGTCACAGAGACTCCCCATGCTTTGGAATAAAATTCCTAACTACATTAGGCAGAGCCCCTCACTAACACTCTTCAAGAGAAGCCTTGACGAGTGGATGGGTAACAGAAAATACACCCCTGGGATCACTTCATTGGATCTGCCTGACAGAAGCTCAGTTAATTAATCAGTGGGGCAGCGAAAGCCGACACACTGCGACAGGCTTAAAAATGCCCTCGGGCAGATAGCCTAGTACCTACCTATGAACCTATTATGTATGTAGAGTCTTTATCTTTGTTGTTTGGGCTTATTGCTTAATAAAGACATCTCTGCTTAGGTGAGTTTGGTTTTAAAACATTACCTTGGAGTAAATTCCTTATTTTATTCACTAGTGAGATACCAAAACGGGATGCACACCATGATGTATCCAAACTCGGATGTTAGCAACTTACTGAATGCTGCATTTTAAGCTGCAACATGGAAATGGTGTGAAGCCTGTAGTGTCTGGCAGGTGATTTGCATGATATTGTATATATAATCCATTAAAATAAGAGTGCTCTTTAAGAAATGTTCACATGGGGTCAGATCAAGAAAGGAAGAATATGATTTGGGAATGTAACTAACACATGATGAGGTATAAGGATGTGATTATTCATTACTTCTATATCAGTAACTGCAAGCTGTGTATTTTTAGGGATGGTCATGCTCCTTATATGACCAAAACTTTATATCAAGCCTTCTCATAAATGATGCTTTCCCTTCTTTCTGATAACTTTCTTGTTCTAAGTCATTGCTGTCTTCTGTCTGGCCTCTATAGGTCTGTTCATATTCACCATGTTAAGGAGGAAGTATATTCTATACAGCCTTAGAAGCTTGTCTGTAATCTTGGCCTGACTAGATCCCCTTCAAGCCATCTGTGATTAGTCCAAAGAAACCCTCCTCTCCTGTCTTTGACAAATACTTTGAATGGACTTACAGACTGTTATTATACAGCTTTCACTGCATTTCCACAGCCTGCTTTGTCTCCTCTGCAAGCCTTTTTATTTCCTCATTTATTTATTTATTTATTTAATTTATTAATTAATTTATTTAACTCTTTCATGACTGAGTTAGTGAGCAATGCATTTTAGTGCGATTGTCAAAGAACAGTAAAAGACAACTACATGAAAAGATAGTGTAAAATCCAATAATACAGTAAAATACATATGTAAACAAGAAATGCTAATACAAAATGCATAATATGAAATACATGAATGTAAAATATTAAGTATTTAAAGTAAGTACATCCACTCTGTAGATACATTTATCAAACAATTTTGCCAAGTTGATTGAAGTACTGTACGCATTACAGAATTATCCATTCTCTCCCATTATTTAAAGAGGGGTTACTGTAATGTTATTTTAAAATATTGTAGGGTTGCTTTATATCAGATTTCATCTGCTACTTGATTCTAGCAAACTAGAAATATTTTACCAAAAGCTCTTTCTCACCAGTTGTTAAACCAAAAAGGGGTATGGATAAGGATTAGTTTATTTCTGAACAAGCACACTGGTTATCTAAAGAATTGCTTTACTAGTAATGCAGACAGTGTCTACCCTTCATTATTTTCAAGATAAAGGCTGCTAATAGAGTATTCATAGCAAGAACTGAAAGCCATCAGATCTTATGCCAAAGATAGTGAAGGATACATGAATCAGAAAGAAAGATGCATGCGCAAATTCTATTTATTAGTTTATAATTTATTAAAATTATTTAAATATTTAGCATTTTATGTAAAAATATTAACAGAACCACATGGTGAGAATAGCAGACTTTAAGTAAAGGAGGTATGTGTCTCAAAGAATACCCCTACCCTGGAACAGGAACATCCATATGTAGCAAAGCTCAACTATAACCATATTCAAATATAACTTGGACCAGTGGATGGGAAATCACAAATTTACCCCTGGTTTGCACCTGTGTCCCTAATGGACAGAGATAGCCTGTGAATGCGTGGTGTGACTAAGCCTATATTGTAACTTGTAAAATTCTGTGGTGTATTGACACGTCAGCAATACTTTGGTAAATTTTGGATAAGCGTGGCTAAGCTTAAAATGGCTCTAGGGCCAAAATCCTAGTACCCACCTAAAATGATATAACGAGAGAAGAATCAATATTTGGGGTAAATAAACAATCCAATAGGAAATTACCCATCTCAAAGCATTTAACAAGAAAGACAGAAATACTTGGGGTAAATAAACAATCCAATAGGAAATTACCCATTTCAAAGCATTTAACAAGAAAGTCAGAAATACTTGGGGTAAATAAACAATCCAATAGGAAATTACCCGTCTCAAAGCATTTAACAAGAAAGACAGAAATACTTGGGGTAAATAAACAATCCAATAGGAAATTACCCGTCTCAAAGCATTTAACAAGAAAGACAGAAATACTTGGGGTAAATAAACAATCCAATAGGAAATTACCCGTCTCAAAGCATTTAACAAGAAAGACCGAATTTAAGGGACTTCCTAAAATAGTTGTCAGAATTAATCAGCTTAATTAGGGAAGGTAGATGTAACCTTAGGACTTACAAAGCAAGCAAAACATTTCTGTCTACAGTTTCCAGTTGGGCCAGTAGGACAATCTGCAATCCCTCTTTGATGAGTTCCTATTAGAACCATGAAAGTTTGAAATATTGAATGGCTAAAAAGCCGAATATTCAGTTACTCAAAATCGGTTTTGTGGGGGGCTGCCTCCCCCGATTAATTATATATACCAACTCCGAGAACGCACTACAGTGAGGATAGGGCAAATTTTCTGATCTTCACTGTACTGCGATCTCAGAAAAACCTGTGATTTATTATCCCCTCTCTCTAAAATAGTGGAAAAATGTGTACATAAGCAAATTCTAGACTATCTAATCCAAGAAAACCTACTAACCTCCACCCTACATGGCTTCTGTCCTAACCATAGCACCACAACAGCTCTCATTTCTCAACCAAGTCTTGCTAGCCAGAGATAAAAAATAAACTCATCTCCTGTCTTTTTCTAGCCCTCTCCAAAGCTTTTGACACCATCTCACACTCTAAACTGCTGGACAAACTCTCAGACCTAAATCTCTCAAATGTACTGTCTCCTGGTTTCCAAGTTACCTGTCCAACAGACATCAGTCCATTAAATGTCTCTCCTCCTTATCCCCCTTTCTACCTATCAAGATGGGTGTTCCACAAGGATCTATACTAGGCCCTGTATTGTTGAATATCTTTACTAACCACCTACATACATCCTGCCTCCACTCATCTATCATACAATATGCTGATGATTCCACACTATTCTACATCTCTGAAAACACCTGTGAGCTACTTACCATTACGCAATATTCATTCAAATCTATAGAAAGCTAGCTCTCAAATAATCAACTGATATTAAATCCCTCAAAGACCAAACATCTGCTATTCCTTCCTGAATCCCTCACCCACCTTAAATCCACATTCTCTATTACATCCCTTAATAATACTATTATAAAGATAGAAACTCATTAAACTGCTGGGCGCCATTGTAGATGACCAACTCAAATTTGACCTTCATGTCTTCCATTGCATTAAGAAAAACCTCCAAAAACTAGGCTTGCTGTATAGAAACTAATAATTCTTAACTCAGGACTCTTGTCTCTTGTTTGCCAATGCCTATCTTCTTCCTTGCCTCCTCTACAATTCACAAATCTTAACCAGCCTGCAGTTCTCTCTCCTAACTAAACTTGAAACCACCTATAATAAAATTGCCAGATTTGCTCTACCTTGCCTTTAAACTCTCACCATTGAATTCCCTCACAAACTCCTTTTATTTCAGCTAATGTTCATCCATACCATCCTCTACAAGCCTGCTTTGTGCCCTGACATCATCTCTATTGTCAGTCTCTACTCCTTCTAGAACTCTCAAAAGCTCTGACCAAAATCTTTTGAGTCTATCAGCTGAAAAAATCAGTTGTTCAAAATCTCTATAGCTAGCTCCCTTCACTCTCTTGGAACAAACTCCCATTGGTTATTAGAAAAATAACACATGCTCATGAATTCAAGAATGCTCTCAAAGACCATCTTATTAATACTTGGATATGCCACTGTAAACATCCTCCATGATCTTCCTGCCTTTTTCCTCCTCCTGACGTCCTTATCTCCTGGACCCCACTAATTGCTGTCTTTTCCAACCTCATCACTCGTATACCCTCACACCTTCCTTCCTCTGCTCTCTCTCCCATCATCTCATACTACTCCACTCTAATTTCTTCTATGATTCTGCTCATACACCTACTATCCCCACCAACTTTCATCTTCTAATACCTATGGAGTGTTCCTATACTGTACAAAATGTTTTAAATGCTCATATTTTGCTGTGTACCATTTGTATAAGATGAAAAGAAACCAAGCCCCTACCTGGACTAGTTGTACTGATGACTGTAAACAGTGTGGTAAATGTTATTCTTTTTTTACTCTCTGCTATTAACTGTAAAATAGACCAACTTGTAATCTTCCAAAGTACTTTACTGTTTACTCCCACAAGTGGGCTTTCCATTTGTTATACTCATTTTATTAATGTGTGAAAATATTGTGCTATGACTGTGGATCTTTTCTCCCCGGGCTACGACTGAAAAAGCGTACCAGCTCAGAACTGAACATTTTTAATGGAGCTCAACATACAGGGCAGAATGAGATATTTACCATTTTTATCACTGTAGTTCGATCTCAGATTTGGTATAAACATCGAATATCTGATCATTGAGGACCAGAGGATCGAAGTTCTGCAATATCAATCTCAAAAAAACATGAAAAAGCCCCCTGCTGCTAAAATATACCAACTCTGAGATCGCATTACAGTAAAGAGAATGCCACGGAATGGGAAATTTGCCATTCTCTTCACTGTCGCACGATCTCAGAGTTGGTATATTTAAGTAGCAGAGGGTGTGAGGGGGTGCAGGGGGACTTGCCCCCCAGCAAAAACTTACAAGCAGAGTTTTTATCTTTTTTCATTTAGTTGTATAACATCACTCATCTCATCCTCGATGATGTGTTCGATGTTCTGCAACTTCAGCAATTTGAAGTAGACATATATATATATATATATATATATATATATATATATATATATAAAATACACACACAAATTTATTGGCTAGAGGGTGAAGTCCCCCACACAGTGCGCTTGCTCCTTGCAAAAAAAAGTTTTTTTGTCAAAATGTCTCGCTGACATGAATGCTTAGCCAGTTGTTTTCGTCTGGTTGAATCTTTTTTGGGTAAAGACATGAGTAAAGGTGAAACAGTAGCAGAGTAAGCCTGACAGGGTTTGAAAGCCATTAGTTTCAAATCTGACAGCGATATTGAACGATACGAAATTTAACTGATTGATACTTCATTGCTGAGCTCATTTCCTGATCTAAAGCTCAGTGCTAGGAAATGCATAATGGTATCCTTAGAGAAGATGGCTACCCCTGGAAACTAGCACACTGATCATACATCCCGTAGAGTCATGGATTTGAGAACACATGTAGACAGTGAGCTTGCCTGTTTAGGGTTGCCACCTTTTCAAATGGCCAAAGTGGGACATTTTTGGTACAAACATCAGATTTTACAGGCTGACACATACCCACGGTCAGTACAAAGGATAGAATTTAACTTTTTTGCCTAAATCATAGCTTATTCTTGTAGCATTTTAGTTGCTTATTCGGTTTCTTATAACATTTAGGTATTTTAGATACAGAATAACTTTTTTATGCAACTAATACATAAAATATAGGAAATAATTTTGTCCTAAAATTTCAGGGCATTTGCCATTTTTACAATTTTTTGTCAGGACACAATGGTCCAAAAAGGGACTGTCCCTCGCAAAGTGGGACAGGTGGTAACCCTACCTCTGACAGTCATGTATCTATTGTAGTAAGGAAATCACTCGATGATCAGCTTATAAACAATGGAATGGTTTCTAGGTCCAAGGTTATCATTGTTCCACTGTACTTGGCCCTCATCAGACCATTGAGTACACTGACCCATTTCAGTATGTACCTAACTAGGCATATGCAGCAACTGGAGCATCCACAGATGTTCCCTGCAGCATGAATATATGGCATACGTAATATGTCCTACACAGGCTGCCACAAAGCACTATCCCTATAACAAGTCTCCTACAAACTGCTAAGAGGTAATCCATTCCTGATCTACAAAGCATCTTCTGATCCCACTCTGATGGACCTGTTGTACATCCACAAAACAAAAAACATCAGAACTTATATGATGTAGGGACTTCACCTTCATCTGTAACATAAATAGATCATGTTGTCGGGACAGGTATGTATCCCAGAGACCACTCCTCCTGTGGAACAAGCTTTCCATCCATGTGAAGCAGAGTTCTTCCCTAATCCAACTGAAGTGTAACTTGGAGCAGTGGATGGGGAATTGGAAATTTACCCCTGGTCTGGAACCTAAGCCTCTAGTAGACAGACAAAATGCTTGACCACCCATGCCCAAGCCTGCATATATCCCTTAAAAACCTGTAGGATATCAAACCTTGTCAGTTGCATTTGGGAAGCATGGCTAGGCTTAAAACACCCCCAAGAAAAAAAAAAACTCTGGGAAGCCATCCCTGTCAGATGTGCAAGCCTGTAATTGCAAACATGGCAAAGAAAATGCAACTGTCAAAGAAAAACTGTGAATCTTGAAACTCACTGAATGCTATTAAAGCATTTGTAGAAGCATTTCCAACTTTGACTCCAGGGTGAAGACATTACCAATGAACACCTCATGAGTCAACCAGCCTTAAACAGTGATTCCAGAAAATTGGGAGTCAGGGGCCATACCTGTTTAACTACAGTCCATGTGAGCAGCTGGCAGCTTTACAAGCTCTCACCACCACACATGGAAGACCTAGTATAACAAGGTTGGGAGTAGGTGACCCTGACCCAAGAGGATTAAACACCTGGGCAAAGTCACTGTGCCCATAACACTGAGATGAATTGAGGCCCAATAGAGTCGCACTGCAATTGGAACTATCCTGTAGTCCCATCCTATAAAACCTTGCAGATTAAAATAAAAATGTTTTTTGGATACAAGGTGATTGCAGACTTCATTAGGAAGTTAGGTCGGTATCAGATTTATATACTATTTCATATCGTTTTAATATTTTAATCTCTTACCTGGTCCAGAGTCACTTTTATTTCTAAATACTGGAAAGTCGTTTCCTTCTGTCTTATAAGTAAATTGCTTTGGAGAAAAATGTTGGAAAGTTATCCCTGTCAGATGTGCAAGCCTGTAATTGCAAACATGGCCAAGTGTAACTGTCAAAGAAAAACTGTGACTCTTGAAACCCACTGAATGCCATTAAACCATTTTTTGCAGGGAAAGTGGTTTGCTTCATTCCACTTCCCCCACAACGACAATGTTAGGGGCTGTGATTTACCTCCCTTCTTCTTGCCTATCCTAACTCTGAGATGGCTGTACTTTGAAGTAATAGGATTAGTATGAAGAAGTGCATATTAATATTTAGTATACCGTCCCCATATTCTAAAGATTACAATTGTAGTCCTCATAAATTCAACAGTAATGTATGTAGGGGGCAAGAACAACTGATAGAATACTTGCAAAGGTGGGCACATAGGGCTAAATACCTGACTGTGGCCCAGGTGACCTGAATTTGCTTGATGGCATCCTGTGGGGGTGGTTGCACATGCTGGGATAAATCCACATAATCAATAACCAGTGGAGGTTGGGATATGAAGGAGGTGTTGCCCATAGTGGGGCAGAAGCATGTCTGAGTCGCATGTGGATGTGTAAATGATGCACCATAACTCTACTGCACTCTAACCTCTGGAAGAGGCATGTGGTGCAGGCAGTATTAGGCCTTAGGTAAAACACTCTGGCAGCATGAGGCTATACAAGGAAGTTTGTCTCCTTACATGTGTCAAGGTAGTCCATGGGTCTATGATCATAAGCCATCTTTTTCACACAGCTGCAAAGCTCTAAATGACAATGATTTTGTTTCACTAAAGAGTTTACTACATAATTATTACTGCTTAGCGCTCTCCAAATATTTTTAATCCTGTCTGTATCCTCTTCTGTATTTCTGTATTAGCTCAGCTTCACTGAGTAGCAGTAAATAATCTGGATGTACAATAATCTCTCTCTCTTGTAAGGCCAAAACTATGTTATAGAAGGGTGAAAATACTATGGAACTTTGTACTCAGCTTTGTAATATGTCTACCATGAAGGTTCCTCATTCTAAGGTAGTGATATCTTACGTTACTTTAAGGAATCTTTTACAATTACATTATGTTTAATCAAGCAAATGGGCCATTCACAAAGCCTAAATTTTCCTGTTTCCTCAATAACAGGAAATGGTTAATAGACTAAAATACTCCTTAAATTTAGAAAGATAACTCTAATTGCTAATTTCTTTTCCATACTAATAAGGATGTTTCTATTTTATTTGTGAACTGAATAAGCCCACTTGACACAAGGGTCCCTTCTCAGCGACAACCCAGGCACAATGTCTGGTGAAGTGACTTGCTCAGAGTTGCACACTTTGCAAGTGGTAATTAAGGGAATCAAACTCAGAACTGAAGTATGAAGTTCATTAATGGCTTGCTGCCTTAACCCTCTGAGCTAATCTGCCAGGATAATACCTGTAAAGTAGTAAATGGCATTTAAGGTATTAAAGCCCTTGACATTTGAAGCTGTAATAGGCCTGTACAATGGTGACAGTTTCAGTTGTATTTTGCATTGCTTTCCTAGTAAATGAGTAGACCAACAATGAAGTTTCTGCCAGTTTAATTTGTAATGTTTGTAATTTAGAAATCCAAGCTATGTGCCTGTAATTGTAAAAGATTGAGTAACGATGGATGCATAATTAATCCAAGCTACCTTTATTTTCTGGTTTATGATGGACTGAGCATGACCTTTCAAATGATTTGTTAGAATCTAGACAAGCTAGATGGCACGTAGCCTGCAGAATGCATGTGCTTCATATTGCTCTGTTTCGTGCATTTGTATTACAGGGGTTGTCAATTCTTTGAACCCTCTTTTCTGCTGATACATGTAGAACCCCTCCACTCTAGGTGGTCCTGCATGAGCGAATCTCAAAAAAAAAAATTTCTGCATTTGACTTTTTTTTCCAGCAAGTGCAAATATTCTTGGGCTTTGTACTGCACTGGTATGTCAAGGTTTCCTCTCAAAATTAACATTTCCTCACTAACTACAAAATATCTTACATTGTACTGCCTTAGCTAAATAGTTTACTTACCATCTTTGACCCCATTTTTGTGTGTAAGTATAGCAATAAAAGGTAGTCAGCCTAACTTACAGCACTTTTCTTATGCCAATCTCCTGATCTTGGTAGGTGTTCTGAGCCTACCAACTATAGATCCCCATCAATGTCCCCAAAAGATTACTAAAATATCATGGAGGAGGAGTTAAATATCAAACCAAATCCATTCTTTTTGGCAACTTCAATTATCCAGGCAATGATTGTCTCATTTACACCTCTAAAATTGGATATGTTCAGTGTTTCCTAGGGCTCCCTATTGAAATGTCAGCACTCGAAATGCAAACAAGCCAGAAAAAAAAAGTCCAAATAAACCCAGGAAAAAAAGTGACTCTTAAAGATAGCTCTACAGCTATACATTTCTTTTTTTGCAGGGGCAAGCCGCTCACACCCACCAAACTTATGTACACCAACACAGATTGTCACACCTTGGGGAAATGGGAGTATCCTGAGAAATGGCAATCTCAGACTTAGTGCATGTAAATCCATTTTTTGGCCATTCAGTTTAATACTAATGCACTGGAGCAAATTGTGAAACTGCCAACTAGATGTTCTAATATCCTTTAACAGATTTCTTATCATCTGAGCCCCTGGCTGTATCCCACCTTGGTTCTCCTCATTCTTGGTTAACTCTGACCGCAGTTTGGTCATTTTCTGAGAGTCAGGCCTAGTGGCACTTCCCTACCACCAAATAAAACTATCTTAAGTGAGTTCACATGGGCAAACCTGTTTCACCTTCTAGAAGACCTATACAAAATTCCCAAAAATGCCCTGTAAATAGACTAATTGGAGAGGGCTGCTGCAATCTCCTACAATTTTTACCAGCACATAAACAGCTGCATAGAAAGGTCTGTACTTTTCTTTCTTAAATATACTGGTAAATTCAGGAATAAACCTTTCTGGTGTATTTCCCATCCTAGGAAACTGTATACCAAGAGAAAGAAAATAAGGAAAAGTCCTAAGAAATCCCCATCTTCTATCTCAGGAGCACACTGAAGTGTGAAGAGCACTATTAGAAAATGTAAAGCAGACTACCAACTTAACGTCGTTACAGATACCAAAGGAAATTTTATATCAGGAAACTAAGGACTAATGCCCAATAAGGCACTGAGCTCTTCCATAACATCACACATTCATATCTTAAAGATCTAGCCAATATATCAGCAGACGTAATGCTAACTTTACCCCACCTGCCCATGTTGTTAATCCACAGTATCCCTAAAAATTCAAATTTTCCTGAAATTCCCTTGAAACAAGTCTTAGAATCCCTGGATCCCTGTCAAAGGTTAAAATAATATTTTTTTTTGGAATCAGACAGTATACCAAGCTGTGTTCTCATCACAGGAAGTGTGGACTAGCTAAGCCACTACTTAGTTTCCAACCTCGGCCTTTCTATAGTGTTTTTGCCTTAAGCCTGAGGAACAGCCATTGTAACTTCTCCACACAAGCGTGGCCCCTCTCCACTCTCCACAACCAGAAGTACAATTAGTTAATGTCTACAGACCCATGTAATTAAAAAAAAATCATCCTTAGGAGCCTTCTATGCAAATCTTTTAAAAGTATCATACCAGAATTAATTTACACAGACATGGGCTACTTAACTGATTTAGACCCCGTTCATTTTTTTTTTTTTTTTTTGAAGTTGCGATCCTATCTCCTGAACCTACTAAACTTATTTGAAAGGATTACAAAGGCTGTGGATAGTGGTCTATCCATGAACACTGTTTATTTTATAGGTTCATAGGAGATCACTAGGCTAAAAACTTACTAGCCCTTTTAAACCTAGCCACTATAACCTGATTTTACCCAATATATGGCCCCTAGCGGCAAGAGGATGACATGGATTTCTCCCTATGCACTGAATATCTTAGTTTGACCCTGTCTATAAGAGACCTAGGCACTACCCCAGATATGAATTTGTGATTCCCCAAATAAATTGCATTTGAAGAGGGAGGAGGAAGGGCTCTGCTTAATATGAGTAAGGAAGCCTGTTCCAAAGATGGGTCAATTTCTGAGGCATAGATTTGTCTCACCAGCATGTTTTGTCTGAGTCACTGACTAAGTTTAGATCCCCAAATTGGGTGACCCTTATGCTGTTTGACTTGTGGATGTGTAGCAGCTCCATCAGGGCTGGATTCGTAAGGGTCTTGCAAGTCTGGCACAGGTCATTCCTTAATGGTCAGTAGTAGGCAGAGTAAAGGGATAGGGCTTTTAGTCTAGCCGCATAGCACATGTTATTTACACCCTGTAATTTCTTTGTGAGGAACCTTTGAGGTCACTCCAACTGCTGCTAGTGCCTAGTCAAGTACATGCCAAATGATGCATTGTACTCTATTATTGGTCTAATGAGGGCCGTGTTCATTGGGAGTATAATTTCCTTGGATCAGGATTCCATACCTTTAATTGTAAGTTTTGCCATATAGAAGGACTTCCTCACCACCATGGACACATGGCAGTCAAAGTTCAGGCTACTATCTTTCTGTGTACCTAGATCTCTCACCTCTGAGTCTACATTAAGGGGTGTGCTATTGAAGTTGTAATTTACAGGGGAATTTGACCTCCCAAAGGGTATGATAATCCATTTTTTCACATTTAGTTTTAGGCCATAGTTCTGGCACTAATTATTTCTCTGATCTAGACCCTCCTGAAGTATATCTGCACCATTGTGGGATTTAATGATTGCCTACAGCTAGCAGTCATCAGCAAACTTTGTCATCCAGATGCCTTCCACATTAGCCTTTACTTCAAAGAAGCATATTCCGAACTGGTCCCAGCACTTAACCCTGTGGCACATCACTAGTAACTGGCCTCTTGCTGGATATAGATTCACCCACTTTAACCACATGTCCTGTCCATTAGCCAATTGTCTATCCATCTGGTACCATAAGGATTAATGCCCAGCTTTATGAGTTTATTTATAATATGTGATGGGGGAATTGTGTCAAATGTCTTGGCCTAGTCAAGGTAGGTGGTATGTACTGTTTTGCCCTCATCCATGGCCTTAGTGACTTTCTGAAAGAAATCCACTAGATTCAGTAGGCATGACCTGCCCTTGACAAAGCCAAATTGGGTCGTCCAAATGGTTCCCCTTTAGGCAGAGGGATGACTGTTGCTGCCCTCTACTCTATAGCGACAAAGCCAGTCCAGCGGCTGTAGTTAAATAGAGTTCCTAATGGGCCTTATAAGTCCTGATTTAAGCTGTTTAAGATGCAATTTGATATGTTGTCAGGCTCCATTGAAGCTGTGTTTTTAGCTTTGGAGAGCTCAGTGTCAACATATTCATTGGTGATAATTGGTGGGGTGGTGGAAGGTATTTCTTAGGGGAGATCTGGAGGTGATGGGGAGGTGAAATTTGAGGTGAATTTGTCAACTAGCAGATTTGCTATATTTTCCAGCTGAGTATAGGTGATGCCATCTACATCTAGTTCCACACATTGTTAGGTGTTGCCCTTAACATTGTGAACATAAATAAAAAATGCTTTATGGCTCTCCTTAGCTTTGGAGGCTATTTTTACCTCAGAGTCTGATTTCAGAGAATTGACTAGTTCCCTGATTCACTTGTTTAGACTGATGAGGGACTTTGTACACTGCTGTGCACATTTTCTCTAACTTCTCAACAGGATTTTCTTTCTTTTCTTGCACAACCTATTAATAAATAGGGTCCACCAGGGTGGTTTGCTTTTGAGGTATGACCTGGGTTTATTTCAGTCTGGTACTGCCGTTTCTATATAGTTGCTTATACAGTCACACAGGGCTTTTGTGTACACCTTTACATAGGTTCCTGTGTCTTCTGGATTTGGGGAGTTTTAAAACTAGCTATGCCATCCCTTAATAGGGGGTAACTTACCTTAGGGATGTTTTTGGGGTTCGGCGAGGGGACCCATTTTACCTTTATTTCAGGGGAGATCACTTTGTGATTTGATCTGATCAATGAGGACATCACACGTTGGGGTGGGGGTCTGCACTCTCCTTTATTTGTGAGTACCAGATCTAGGATATTTATTCCCCTAGTGGGAGTGCAGACTAGCTGCTCCAGAGTATTCGAATTTGCAAAGTCAAGAAAACTTTGGGACTGTATGCTAGTGTTTGTAAATTCACCCATTAGTATGGTATTAGGCTGGATGGTGAGCAATTCTATTAACTTCAGTTATGATGCATGGGTTTCCTGGTTCATGGTAGGGAACCTGTTACTATCAAGAATATGATAACAGATTTCTTTCCGTGATTAGTTGGGCATGGAGTAGCTCAAGCATGTCATATCGTTTGACCAGCTTTGATGTGTACTTATCCTTTACTTAGACAGATACATCTCTGCCTTTTCCTCTTTCGTGTTTAGTGGATGATCAGGATGTATGAAAGGCATTATAGCCATGCATTGCCAAAGTGCCGTCCCAAGCTTAGAACCATGTTTCCGTAACTGCATAGATGTAAGCATTTTCCAGGGTGAGGAAAGCATCAAGGGAGTGCAGTTTCTTGTTGAGACTCCCAGCCACTGAGCAGTAACACCTTTAGCTTGTCCTGAGTAGCTTTTGTTACGTTGGAAGGTTTGCCTGTTTGGCAATGCCTAAAAAAGGCAATATAGGAGTGGGTAATGTTTTGACCAATATCCAAAAGCTTAATAAAATCATGTGACACCACCACGGAAGCATACAAATAGAGGATAAAATTCCTTTTAACGAACAATAAGACACGAAGTAAAAGGTATGGTAAAACGTAGTAAAGTTCCCTTTGGTATACAAATGATAAGTTCTTTCGGATTTCTCCTTCTTTAGATCGTATATGGGAAATGCAAAGCTTTTTAAATTAAAACGAAAAAGAAAAATAACCAATCCTGTGTAAAATTGCAGGCAACACATTTGATGGCAGCAATAAGATATTATCCAATCAACATGATTGCAAAGAGACATACCTTTCATTTAGCCAATTGCTAATCGCCTTTCAACATAGGTCTCAACGGCACTATTGCATTTAAGCCGGGTGGCTTGTCTGCTGTTAAGTTAATGATCCATTTAGTTTCATTTTTCTCAGTAAGGTTGGAGACATTGCCTTGTTTTAAGTCCTGATATGTATTTTGAATGGCTTTAAACTTAAAGTTATGCATGGGAAACTGCAATACATGTTCCACAAGGGCATTCTTTGTATCCTTATTGCGAATATCACGGAGGTGTCTCAAAATTCTATCCTTGAATCTTTGATCTGTTTTCCCCACATAGTGTGCATTACAATTCTGACAGGTAGCAAGATAAACTAAATGTTGAGTACTGCAGTCTGCATGACAAGAGAAAAAATATTCAGTGCCTTTCATAGGATGAATAAAGCAGTTGGTTGTATCAATACTTCTACGTGCTGAGCATTTGTTGCATCAAAAAGTTCCCGTTTTGCTTCTCACATTGATAGGCGGAAAACCATCCTTAAGACATAGTAAAAGTTTAATGTTCTTTTTATTTTTAAAAGCAAATGTTGGCATATCTCTTACTATATTTCGAAGTTTGGAGTCCTGTGTTAAGATCGGCCAGTATTTCTTTATAATATCATAGATGTGACTATTGTCATTTGCAAAGGTTAAAGTCAAATTAACCCTTCGATCAGCTGGCTTTGTAGCTGCTGTTAGCTAACTACTGTTGTGTCTCTCATAGAGATATGGAAAGCCTTTATTTTTTCTTAATTCAATCAATCTGTCTGCATTTATAGCAACATCCTTAGCAGAATAGCCTCTATCCAATAGATTTGACTGTATGTATCTGGTTTCTTTATCATAATCAGAATCTTCAGTACAGTGACGAGAAATTCTAGTTAACTCATTTTCCATGATGTTTTTGGAGATATGTTTGGGTTGTAAACTGCTTTTATATAGATAGTGATTTTTCCATGTTTCTTTTCTGTGTATGGTAGTTCCAACTTTTTCTAAATGCTAAATGGAAGGTGTGTCTCCCTGCGTTCATGTTAATTGGATAATATCCTATTGGCTGCCTTCAAAGGTGTTGCCTGCAATTTTACATGATTGGTTATTTTTAATTTAAAAAGCTTCCCATTTCCCATATACAATCTGAAGAAGGAGAAATCCGAAAGCGCTTATCGTTTCTATACCAAAGGGAACTTTACTATGTTTTACCGTACCTTTTACTTCTGTCTTATTGTTTATTAAAAGGAATTTTATTGTCTATTTGTATGCTTCCATGGTGGTGTCACAGGATTTTTGTTTGCTGCTTAGATTTCACCAGTACACCTTTGGCAGTTACAGGTATTTTATTCTACAATATCCAAAAGCTTAGAGGTCAAAGGTGAAGACCATCCCTGGAAAGCATAATGGCCTCCTAACCATGTTCTCCCAGGCTGACAAGTATTGAACCCCTTAGGAATGACACCTGTACCTAAGCCAATTGTTAAAATTGATAATTTTCTGCTGGTATTGTGGAATCATCCTTGGAGACCACAAAATGTTGCTCAAAGCTAGGCTCATACCTACCTGTGACACACATTCTGAGAGCTTAACTCATTATAGCAGAGTATACCTCCAGACATTTCTGCAGTTGCCTCCTACTGTGCCTCTAGGCGTCAAATACTGCTTGTTCTTATTTGCATTAATATTTCCAAAACCATGCTACATACAAGGTATCAGAATATTTTATCTTGAAGCATACATGATGGCAAACACAATTGTATTGATATCTGACCTCTGTCAATGACACTTGTTAGAACTGTAAGGTGAGAACTTCAGTTTTATAAATGCTCAAGCTGCATCCACTGGGAGTTAAGTATATACTAAAAAGCTGTACTGGAGGGAATCATGTCTCTCTTCATATAGTTCAAGGAGGTACATCTCAGGTAATTCACATTGATGTGGAGTATGACTGAGGCATGCTGGTATTAAGATGTAAATGACCCGAGTGTTTGCATGACTTGGTGATTCCTGGCCCCTGATAGCTAACTGTAACCTTCCCCTTATCGAGCCTGCTAAGGGGGACAGCCATGTGTCTCTCAATGGAGTCTCCTATGACCAGAATATTTATTTATTTTATTTGTTTACCGGGTAATGTCCGATTGGGCCTGGGGCCCATTTTCAGCGGAGACCCGGGGAGATAAGCTCCTGACATACAGAAACAAATTTGTGCTACAACAACATAAGCAAGCTAACAGTGATTACAATATATATATATATATATATATATATATATATATATATATATATATATATATACACACACACACACATACAATAAACAGTAAAATGATTATAAACAAATGTATATGACATGAATTTACAAAATGAATTTTTATGGAGTCCAGGGTTAGTACAGTTTGACCTGTATTTAAAATTTGAATTTATGGTGTCCAGAGCTAGCACAAGGATCAGTGCAATTCAATGTTTTCATAGTGAGAAAGAGAACTGCAGTATTTACAAGGAGGCAGTGCATTTAGGTGCCTAGAGGCTGACACAGGTGATATGTACTATTATCAAGTTAACCTGGGATAGATTGTTACTAGTATCAAGTTAGCCTGGGATAGATTGTTACTAGCATCATGTTAGCCTGGGATAGATTGTTACTAGTATCAAGTTAGCCTGGGATAGATTGTTACTAGTATCAAGTTAGCCTGGGATAGATTGTTACTAGTATCAAGTTAGCCTGGGATAGATTGTTACTAGTATCAAGTTAGCCTGGGATAGATAGTAGTTCAGTAGCTATTTGAAGGAGGATGTTATTAGAAAGTAAGAAAGTGAAGAGACAGTTAAAGGCATTGTGCCGAATGTAAAACAGAGGCTGAGGGGTAAGAGAGAGTTTGAGGGGGAGAAGTAATGAGAGATGATTAGGAAGGAGATGGGATTGGCAGCAGGAGCTGTGTTAGCCAGACGGATGGCAGGAGCAGAGCCAGTGATCAGCCAGAATAATGGGTTGTTGGAATGTTTTGCCTTATTGGCTTGGTAGCTGAAATACAATGAGATGTGGCTTTACATGTTGTGATCGGAATTGTTATATTTGTGTGCATGCAGAGTTTCTGAAGACTGCACCTGAGAGGCCTTTAAGGTTTGGGTAAGTTGCATGTCAGCGCCTCCATAAATGTGGGTGTATGTGGCCCTTTGTGGGTGCAGTGAGTGACGTGTGTGAGTTACTGACATCCTGTTTTTTGCCTTTTGTATCTGTATGTAAGAGTCTAGCCTCCAGTGTCAGTGTGTAACTACATCTCTCACATACTGTATTTGTCTGTTCTAGACCTTGCCAAGGCTTTTGACACTATCCCCCCATGCAGGTATTACTGAAAATTTAGACAAACAATGTAAACTCTTACACTGTCCACAGGTTGCAAGTTGGCTGTCCAACATATCGCAGGTTGTGAAAGTTGTTGGTACCCTGTCTGAACATAAAATTGTAACTAATGGAGTATCATAGGAATCGGTCCTGAACCACTTATTTAGGAGACAAAGTCAATATACTAAAAATGCAGTTGGCCAAGTTTGCTGATGACTGGCAGCTGAGCACAGTTATCTGCTAATCCATTGAGTCTAAACCTCCCCAACAAGGGCTTAAATATGCAACTACTTGGTGTACTGAAAATGGGCTCAGGCTAATACTTTTCAACAAAAAAGGTGTTCCCACCTCATATCTTCTAAGTGGTACTTCCCTTCAAACCTATATGGTCATAACAACTGTGGATAATTATGTAAACAACTCCTCATTCAGTCATCATGTTTCCACCATCGTTATGAAGTCCTCGTAAGTAACTCAGTTTATTTCCAGGACAGTGTCTTCAGGATTTAAAGACATCACCTTGCCATTGTACTCTGCCTTGATCCAACCCATCGTCAAATGCAGTGTCTATTTTGATGTGCGCAAATCCAAGATCTCTCAGCTGGAAAGGTCCCAATAATGTTAAATTGAGAAAATTAATGGCCTTAAATCATTTTATTTTAATAAATTAGCACAACTCTTTTTATTTTTAGTAGACTACTGGCTGCTCTGAGGTGACCCATATCGCAATTTTTGAGCCATGAAAGATGCAATCCTATCTTGCTCTCCTGTTCCTTTGAAAATGTAGTGGTTCTACAAACACCCATACTAGGGACCTAAATCATCATCAGCAGCAGCAGCAGCAGCAAGTGCCTTTTCCCATTTACTACATGGGGTCATGTTGTTGGGTCAACTGCTGCCATCTTTTTCAGTTCAATGCCACTCTCCTACCTTCTTCGACAGACATACCTGACTGTCACAGGTCTTCTGTCACACAATTTATCCATCTCTTTGCTGGACAGCCTTGTTTCCTTTTGCCTTCTTCCTGTCCGTCACAAATCGTCCTCAAAAGATTGTTTTCTGCTTTCCTACACATGTGCACAAACCTCCATAATCTGTTCTGTTTGACCTTCTCTGCAATTGAAGATAGTTGTGCTTCTGCTATAATGATCTCATTTCTTTGTCTGTCCCACAGTGCATTCTACCACTCATCTCAGGCACTTAATTTCCATCACCTCTAGTTTCCTGAAATGCTCTGCCTTTACTGCCCAGGTTTCTGTACCATACAGTAGTACTGGTTGCACAACTGTTTTGCACACCTCACTTTTCAGCTTATTTGGCATTCTTCTGTCATACACTACCCCTTAACACACTGTGCTAGTTGACTGTAGTCCCTCTGACTCTAGCTTTGACCTCCTCATTCAGACTTTCCTTCTCCTCGACCACCCCCTTTCAGGTACTTGACTCTGTTGCCCTGTTCCACTATTTACCCTTCTATCTCATTTCTTAGCTTATTCTGATTTCCCCCATGTGCTGTCATTTTAACTGGCTTATCTGTACTCAGTTTCATCCCATGTACCTTCAGGTTTTCTATTCCATTCCCCTACTTTTTGCCGAAGTTCTTGCTCAGAATCTGCCTCTAATGCCACATCATCTGCATACAGGAACTTTGTTGATTTGTCCCCTGCAACCTGT
This sequence comes from Protopterus annectens, assembly GCF_019279795.1. Lineage (NCBI taxonomy): Eukaryota > Metazoa > Chordata > Ceratodontiformes > Protopteridae > Protopterus > Protopterus annectens. The sequence goes on from NC_056749.1 coordinate 164,627,502, forward strand.
TTGCTGATGTAGTGCATCACCACTATGAACAGCAATGGGCTTAGAGCTGTAAGCTAGTACACACTCACTCCCACCGGGAACCCTTCTTTGAGACCGAATACTGTTAGTACTTGAGTTATGTGGTCCTTGTACATAGCCTGCACTAATTCTGCCAGTGTTTGAGACTTTGAACCAGTAGAGAACTGTCCAAATCCACTTTCCTGGGACCTTGTCATTTGATTTCTCCAAGTCTAGAAATGCCTAGCTGGATTCTTTCCTCATCTTTAGCTGCTTCTTAACTGTCTATCTCACTGCAAACATTGGATCAGTTGTACTGCATCCTGATCTGAATATGAACTGATCATCTCCTGTCTTACTATCTTCTACTCTGCATATTCAATTATCAGCCACCATCTCCAGCAACAAATAAACAACACTCACTGGATGGGTAGGTTACTCTCTCTGACACTCTCATGTCCACACGGTGCCTTTCAGCACACCGGGCAACAAGCACTCTCCAACACTCATCATTTTTGTAGCAGTTACAGGTTCTATGATTTCAGGTTGGCAGCCCGAGGCCTATCCCTCCTTGGATGGTGTACCACATGTAGATCAGTGTGTGTTGTACCTTTAAGAGTAATTCCAGTCAGTGAGAACATGTATATAAGTACTGAGCAAGTACAAGCAAGAGTGCTATTTTGGGGTCTATATTACAAGACCAAAGACGCATTCTTTCAAATGCATCTTGGTCGAACTTAAAAAGTCGAAAACGCAAAATATCGAAGTGGCTGTTAAGCGATTTCTTTCCCTGGGAAATAATTCACTTGGCTGCTTCGGTACGTTGCTGTTTTTGGCACTGTATTGCGGTCTTGGAGTTGGTATATTTAAGTAGGGGTGTGTGGGGGGCATAGCCTCCCACATTGGGGTGCGTGGGGAGTGAAGCCCCCCACTTAATGAAATGTTTGAAATTGTTTTTTTTTTTTTTTTTTTTTTTTGGGAACAGCGATTTTCTTTCCCTTGAAAAAAAATTGCTGTTCTGACACTTCGACATTGTAAGCTATGAAGAGGATGAAGAACAGAAAGGCTGTTGGTCCAGATAACATACCTGTGGAAGCATGGAGGTGTTTAGGTGAAATGGCAGTGCAGTTTTTAACTAGATTGTTTAATGAAATCTTGGAAAGTGAGAGGGTGTCTGAGGAATGGAGAAGTGTTTTAGTACTGATTTTTAAGAATAAGGGTGATGCGCAGAGCTGTAGTAACTACAGAGGTATTAAATTGATCAGCAACAGCATGAAGTTATGGGAAAGAGTAGTGGAAGCTAGGTTAAGAAGGGAGGTGATGATTAGTGATCAGCAGTATGGTTTCATGCCAGGAAAGAGCGCTACAGATGCGATGTTTGCTTTGAGAGTGTTGATGGAGAAGTACAGAGAATGTCAGAAGGAGCTGCATTGTGTCTTTGTGGATTTAGAGAAAGCATATGACAGGGTGCCTAGAGAGGAGTCATGGTATTGTATGAGGAAGTCAGGAATGTCAGAGAAGTATGTAAGAGTGGTACAGGATATGTATGAGGGTAGTGTGACAGCGGTGAGGTCTGCGGTGGGAGTGATGGATGCGTTTAAGGAGGAGGTGGGATTACATCAAGATTCAGCCCTCTCTTATTTGTAATGGTGATGGACAGGAGTCCCTGTGGACTATGATGTTTGCAGATGACATTGTGATCTGTAGTGAGAGTAGGGAACGGGTGGAGACGACCCTGGAGAGGTGGAGATATGCTCCAGAGAGAAGAGGAATGAAGGTCAGCAGGACTAAGACAGAATATATGTGTGTGAATGAGAGGGAGGATAGAGGAATGGTGAGGATGCAGGGAGTAGAGGTGGTGAAGGTGGATGAGTTTAAATACTTGGGATCAACAGTTCAGAGTAATGGTGAGTGTGGAAGAGAGGTGGAGAAGAGAGTACAGGCAGGATGGAGTGGGTGGAGAAGAGTGTCAGGAGTGATTTGTGACAGACGAGTACCAGTGAAAGGGAAGGTCTACAAGAGGATAGTGAGAGCAGCTATGATATATGGGTTGGAGACAGTGGCATTGACAAAAAGGCAGGAGTCAGAGCTTGACGTGGCAGAGTTGAAGATGTTAAGATTTGCACTGGGTGTGATGAGGATGGACAGGATTAGGAATAAGTATATTAGAGGGTCAGCCCAGGTTGGAAGGTTTGGAGACAAAGCCAGAGAGGCAAGATTATGTTGGTTTGGACATGTGCTGAGGAGGGATGCAGAGTATATTGGGAAAAAGATGCTAAGGATGAAGCTGCCAGGTAACAGAAAAAGAGGAGGGCCTAAGATAAGGTTTATGGATGTGGTGAGAGAGGACATGCAGGTGGTTGGTGTGACAGAACTAGATGCAGAAGACAGGAAGAAATGTAAACAGTTGATCTGCTGTGGTGGCCCCTGATGGGAGCAGCCGGAAGAAGAAGAAGCTTTTGCTTACATAGGGCCGATTAATCACCGTTCATTTTTTTAAGCACTCAGTGATTTGATATAGACCCCTATTTTGAGTGTGCAGCCATAATGAAAGCATGTATATGTGTAGCAGTCAGTCAGTTCATTTAGTTTAATGCTCCAGTCATCCATCCTGATATGTTTGTGTGTAATAAATTACTTAAATGAACATCCAGGCTTGTCATCTTATTTGAAAACACAAGACGAGCAACATGGTGTCAAAAGCGCCATGTCTAAAATGACGTGGTACCAGAATGGGTTCCAAAACAAAACATCTTCTTCAAGACCATGAGGTGTCCAGTTACATTTGGAGGAATATACAGGAGTGAATCATCCCTGCTCAAATGATTTGCAAACAGGTCAAAAAAACAAATCCAGGTACTAAAACTCTTTTAAATGATTTTTTACACAAATATAAAATGAAGAATTCAAAACATTCAAAATGACTTTCTAATTAAACAAAATGTTCAAAATTATGATATAGTGATACAAATACTTGAAACCCTTACAAAAGTGCTTGAAATAAATTACAAATTGCATAAAATGTATAAAAAAGAAAAACATATTTTTTCACTACATACTTCTTTTTCGTTTAATTAAAGCTGTTGGAGTTATCTGAGGTGAGCAAAGTGTTCACATCTTTGTGCAGTATTACAATACAGTTATTCCACAAAATGCAGTTATTTCAAAGATACTGTGGTACAGCTGAATATTTTTTCCAGTAGTTGGTATATGTATGTGTGCATTTCAACATAATTACAAAAGTATTTTGTTGGTATGATAGAAGGATGTCACAGACCTGTTCCGCTAGTATTTGATAATGTTGCTGAAAACTGGAGAGTGTTTGAGCAAGAGTACAATACTGGCTGCTTTTTTGGATAAAGATGCATGTACAAAGGCATTTATTTTTGCTTAATTTAGCTAGTTCAGAAGCTACTGAAGGGGAGTGTTCATTTGTATATGCAGGGGAGAGGGAAGACTGCCATATTGTGGTACCGGCTGAAACACAGGAAGACCCTGAGTATCTAAAATGTAAATTTAGACAAATGCGTAACCCTTAAACAAGTATTACAAAGGAAAGGCACATATTTTACACAAGAGATCAAAATTCTGGTGAAACTTCTGCAGCATATATAACCGACTTGAGAAATAAGGCAAAAACATGCAGATTTGGTGATTTAAGAGATGAGTTTATAAAAGACAAGCTTGTGTGTGGTATTAAAGATGATGCAGTGAGAAAGATTTTGCTTTGAGACAGTGATTTAACTTTTTGAGTAAGGCCATACAGATTTGTCAGATATATGCTCACTGCAAAGCACACGAATATGCTTACAAATGAGAAAAGCATGCTTGCAGTGCTTTCCAGTGCTAATGTTGATAGTATGCAGCACAATATTAAAATGTACAGGCCTAAGGGCATGGTTGCTTCAGTGAAACTTCCAGCCTTTCTAGCAAATTCCAGAGCACCTCCAGTAAAATCTAGAGCATGCTCAGTGAAGCAGAGAGGTGAGTCAGCAAAACGGGTTTATATCAGGACATCGAAGTTTCAGGTCTTCCAATGTTGTAATATCGACACCTAGTAACCGAAAGCTGAAAATAGCAAAGTTTTAGATAACCAAATTCTTTCCTAGGGAAATAATTCGGTTGTCCGTTCCTGCCGCTTTGCTATTTTCAGCTCTGCGGTGGAAAGTTACGGTCGGGTTCAGGTAAGTGTGCGATTGTGTGGACATGAGGGTTACGGTGGGATAGGTGAGTTAGGGTTAGGGCACAGGTCAGGTAAGTGTGCGAATGTTTGGACGTGAGGGTTAGGGTGGGATAGTTGAGTTAGGGTTAGGGTGTGGGTGAGGTGTGTGTGCGATAGTGATGGATCTTAGGGTTAGGGTTTGGGTTAAGGTAAGTGGGTGGGTAGATTGTGGTACATGTACAGTTTAGTGTAGGTTTAGATGTAAGATTTTAGGTGTATGTGTGTGGATTGCTGTTTGTTTGGTGTGTTTGTGTTGTGTTTTGGAACAGCAAATGTTTCCCTAGGAAAAAATTTGATGTTCTAAATTTTCGGTCTTACCGGTTTTCGTTTGCTAGGTGTCAATATTAGAACATTCGAAGAAGTGAAACTTCGATGTTCTAATATAGACCCAGCAAAACCTGTGGCAAGCCTCATAGTCAGCTGTCATGATTGTGGAGGTAGCCATGAGCCCAAAAGAGAAAAGTGCTTAGCTTTCAGTCAGCAGTGCCACACATGTAAAAAGTGGAATCATTTCAAAAGGTTCTGTAAATCAAAAGGGGCACACTCTTTTATTAAAAGAGAGCATTTAAAGAGGCAAGTTGATCAATTAGAAAGCTGCGAACCCTACTTCTTATGCTGATAGTGTCAGTGCTTGATGAAACAGTCAATTTAGTAGATTGCAAGTTCAGGCTACGAGAAGTTACTTATGTGGGTCATTTATTTACCAGTTCAGGCTTACGACCACATCCTTCCAAGGAAACTGCGATTCTTGAGATCCCAGCTCCAGACAATGCGACTTCCTTACAACATTTTCTTGGCATGATCTACTATTTGGGCAAGTTTATTCCAGATTTGAGTGACCTTTAAGCACCCCTAAGAGAGCTGACACATAAATATGTAACTTGGTCCTGGTCAGAACAACACCAAAGAGAATTCAATGCCCTGAAACAGAGAATTGCTAGTCCACCCACTTTAAGATATTATGATGTTCACAAACATGTAATTCTTTCTTCTGATGCTTAAAAATTTGGTCTTGATGCAGTCATTCTTCAAGAGGGCAGACCAGTAGCTTATGCATCCAGAACTTTGACCCAAACCGAGATGTAGTATGATCAGATGGAGAAAGAGCTCTCTGTAATTGTATTTCCATGTTTGAAGTTCCATTATTGCATTTATGGACAATCTATTCAAACTCAGACAGACCATCAACCTTCAGTCACTATTTTAAAAAAGCCTATAAACACAGCTCCTGTGAGATTGCTATGCATGCTGTTAAAATTGCAAGAATACAACTTCAATCTTGTTTGCACAAAAGACAATCTTCTTTATCTTGCTGATACTTTATCCAGATCACCCAGAAAAACTGAACCTCATGAAAATGAGAAACCTGATTTTGAAATCTGATTTTGAAATCATGGACGTGAGAACATTTTCTTCCACATGTCTTAATGAGCTTAGAACTTACAGCTTCAGATCCATTTCTTCAGAAACTCAACAACTTTATCAGTCAAGGATAGCCGTCAAAGCAGTCTTGTTTACCACTAGATGTGTAGCAGTATTTTCCTTACAGAGATGAAATTTTGATTGAAGATGGTATCATCATGAAAGGTCTAAAAGTGATTGTTCCAAAATCCTTGCAACAAGAGTATATTAAAAATCTTCATTGTGGCCACCTAGGATTTTATTCTACCTAAAGAAGGGCGAGAGGACTAATACTTTGGCCTTCTGTGTCAAGGGATATTGTGAAAGAACTTTTAGCTTGTTCAGCTAAGCAGATTCCTGAACTACCTTGGTCGACAGTAGCTACAGATATTTTTGAACGGAATGGTCAACATTACTTGGTGTTAGTAGACTTATTCAGATTGGTTCGAGATTGACCTACTTCCTAACCTGGCATCCAATACTGTCGTTACAAACTTGGAGACATTTTTCTGTCCATGGTAGTTCGCAGAAAGTAATTTCTGACAACGGTGCCCAATTTACAAGCCAGCAGTTTAAAAGATTTGCTGTAACGTGGGACTTTATTTGTGTTACAAGTAGTCCTGAATACCCACAATCAAACTGCCTGGCTCAATGTGCAGTTCAAAGTGCAAAACAGCTGTTAGAAAAGTCAAAATGTGACAGTACTGATGACTTTCTAAATCTGCTTAATCTCATAAATGTACCTCGTGACAACAATCTTGGTTCACCTGCCCAGAGGTTAATGTCGAGACAAACCAGAGCCACACTACCAATCAGTAAGAATTTGTTGGTTCCAAGTGCTAAAACCAACAAAACAGTAAAAGCTCAACTCTTAAAGAAGTGTTTGTCCCAAATGTCCTACTATGATAAAACCAGCAAGCCTCTGAATCCATTAAGAGGACAGATAGTGAGGATCCAGACAATAAAAGGATTTGACAGAATAGAACTTGTGAAAGCAGAATCATAAATATTTACTCCCGGTGTCCGAGCCAGTGTTGCAACATTTTGCATGTAACAGAGACTCAAATTCTGATTGATTTGTCCAGTGTTCCTGTTCCAGAGAACATTTAATTGTCTGTTCCTGAAACTATCCCCAAAAATCTTCAAGAAGAACATTCGCCAGTGACTGTTCATGTTGCTAAACCCAGTTCTAATTATTTTATTATGAATTCAGGTTGTATCTCAAGACCTAATCCCAAATGCACAGCAACCTAGACATGATTGTTATTGTTTGTATATATCTGTATAATATGCATGCTTATTCAGTTTTCCTTTTCACTGCAGGACAGAATAGTCAAGGAAGGAGGATGTAGATCAGTGTGTGTATTGTACCTTTAAGAGCCATTCCAGTCAATGAGCACATGCATATAATTACTGAGCAAGTGCAAGCAAGAGTGCCTTTTTGAGTGAGCAGCCAGAGTGAATGCATGTATGTGTGTAGCAGTCAGTCAGTTTAAGTTTAATGTTCCAGTCATCCAAACTGATATATTTGTGTGTAATAAATTAAACACCCAGCCTCATCGTCTTATTTGAATACACAAGACAAGCGACACCACACACACACACACACACACACACACCTAGGGCCAGTTCAGTGTGTCCAATCCACCTATTGCCTCTCTTTGGAATGTGGGAGGAAACTGGAACACGAGGAGGAAACCCACGCGAACACAGGGAGGAACATGCAGACTCCACAAAGAAGGCATCCCAGCTGAGAATTGATCTGGAAAACCTCCTGCTGTGAGGCGACAATGCTAACCACTGCACAACTACACCACCCATAGATAGTTTAATAATTCAATATATTCCCAGCCTATGGATGAAGTTACCACTTCAGATCTAGCAAAGTACTTTTTTGTCTACCTATAAGGCCAGTCTAGAGGACTGGCTGGAGAGGCACAAATTTATACCCTGGTTAAGTACATACAGCTGTTGCTTGATTTGGGGGTGGGGGTCTATATCAGAACATCAAAGTATTAAAACTTCGAATGTTCTGATATCTAACACTATTCAGCGAACGCTAAGAATAGCAAAGCTGCAGAACAGGAAATTCTTTCCTCGGGCCGTTTCTGTGGCTTCACTATTATTAGTGCTGTGGTAGAAAGTTACGGGTTGGATTCAGGTAAGTGTGTGATTGTTTGTACGTTAGGGTTAGGGGCGGGTTAAGTGAGTTAGGGTTAGGGTTAGGGTGCGGGTTAGGTGTGTGTGCGATAGTGATAGACTTTAGGGTTAGGGGGCGGTTTAAGTGAGTTAGGGTTAGGGCGCAGGTTAGGTGAGTGTGTGATAGTGATGGACCTTAGGGTCAGGGTTTGGGTTTAGGTAAGTGGGTAGATAGTAGTGTATGTTTAGTTTAGTGTAGGAATTTAAGTGTATGTGTGTGGTTGCTGTTTGTTTGATGTGCTTGTGTTGTGTGTATATGTTTCGGAGCAGCAAATTTTTTCCATGGGAAAAGATTTTCTGTTCTGAATGTTCGATATTTTCATGTTTAGATGTTTTGGGGCCGATGAAATAGCGTTTGCTAATTTCATCTTTCGATAACATGATATAAACGCGATTTGGGAGGTGAGCAAAATTAAGTGCTTCAAAAGGACAGCAAGAACCCTTCTGTGTGCCTACTTATGGTTCCCGTGATTGCTTGCCTAATATTGTTCACATGTTCCTCTGGAAAACAACTCCTGATCATAACAGAAACTGGCTTTCCTCTTACTGTTTTCAGTGAATGAGGGGGCAGTGGACAGTATACAAGCAACAATGCTTGACATGTTTTAAAGGACATGTCTGAAATTCCTGTATAAGCAAGATATCTGAATAGAGTCGCTTTATCCACACACAGGCCTGTGTCCTTTATATGAGGTTATTTAAGCACATTTATTCAAATTTAGTACTTTCATGGCTACCCTGAGGCAGCTATTTTGAGTTTGACTGCCATCTGGGGTTAAAAATGATTGGTTATATGTCAGGCTCTGCATCCTTGCTGTCACTGCAACATGTGAATGTGGACAGTGGGCTCATACTGAGGTGCCTTCATACCCAGTGGTGGTGGTTCTAGTACTGTTTGCCTGCTTCACATCTTATTTTAAAGGGCATAATCAAGGTGTAGTTTCAGGCATAAAAATTCCCTTGTGCCACTAATTCACCTGTGGGGTTTCTCAAGACTCCGTTTTGATTTCATTAACCCACTTACAAAATATCTGATGTTTTGCCTTCTTGAGGACTGTCTGGATTCTGTGTTGAATTTGTTAAATCAGCCATCAGACTCCATTTATTTGTGGTAGTCAGCTTTAAACTCACTTCTTGGGTGTAGATGCTTGGATTGTTCTTGGATGAAATGATGATTCTGAAGGATCACATTTCAGCTGTTGTGAAATATTCACGTTTTCATCTCAGGAACATTTAAAACATAAAGATTTGTTACTACAGTCAAACCTGGAGACCGTAATCCAAGCACTGGTATACATTCTTAATTGGCTATTGCAGTGTTTTGTAGCTTGGGCTTCCTGAAATTGACCAGATTGGTTGCAATATGTGCAGAATTCCAGAGTGCCTGGAACATTTTGCCATGGAAGTTATTGTAATGTGTGAGCTGCAATGGCTCCTGGTCATGATTTGATCATGGAGTGGAGTGTTACTTACTGTGTGACCTGTATAACAAAGGTCCACTGTATTTCATAGAACTTTTTTCTCCCTGTCCTCAGATTAGCTAACTCTAGTGGGTTAATGAGGGTTGCTAATGATTCCATGGATTTGGCTGGAGACCCCTAGCTATCATTCCAGTTCTTCTAGCTTTGCACACGTGAAGCTGAGTCTTACTTTAGGAGGTCCACAAAATCCTACCTTTTTATGAATTTCTCTCCTCTTGTCTTTCTGGCCAGTATGCTGCTATTATGGACATTTTATTTTCAACTCATGCTTTTATATTATAAGAGGACAGCCATGACATGGTCATTATCCATTCAGCCATCAGATGAGTTTTTATTATTAAGTCATTGTTTACTCTGTGCATGCCTGACACAGCCTAGGGAATGAGAATGTAATGAGGCAATGGAGAGGCTTTGTCTCTCACTTCCAGAAGGGGCATCACCGTGATGAATCCGCACTCTTGAAGGTAATCTCATTTCTGATCTCCACAAAGGACTGCTGGTAGAACATGCATCCCAAAACATATGCCGGGCACATGCTCCAGTACCATATTTGTAGGAAGATGTCTCCCAATCCAAAGCAAGACTTCTGGAATTAAATAATTGAATCAGTTATCTGTTTTAGTCATCACAGATTAGTGTTGTATACTTTTATTTTATTTTGGGTCATCATACCTATACTGTGCCACCATTCTGTTTTATTTTCATATTTTACTTGTTTGAATGTAAGTATCTAAATAACTACAGTTTAAGTTCAGAAGGCAGTCTTACAAACTGGTCAACCCTATGCGCAGGAACATTTTCATAATCTAAAACTATACATTAGTTTGATTCTTGTAGTAGTTGTAACCTTTGGATGTTTGTCAGAATGTTCAGTGTGCAGCACAGATACTTTGAATGTGACTAGCTTCCATGAGGTGTTTATTCAGTGCAAGCTTTTAGAATGAATGAATTACATGACATGGACGTTCCTGCATCTAGCCATCGGCATTTAAACTGTACATACCCCATAAAACACTGATCAGACCAAACTCAGTACCCTTATTTCGACTCTGTTTGAAACTGTGAATGAGTATAAATACCATGGAGGTTATCAAGTCATGATTTATTCTAATGAAACAGCTGTTTTACAGCTGCCATCAAAACAAATCAATTTTTGGGAAAGCTGAATTGACAGAAAAGCATCTTTATTGATGAGTTCAGGGAAAGTCTGGCCTGCACTTTGCAAATCTTATGCCTTGTGTTTCATGCCATTGTCGTTACCCATTAAAACAACCAGGAGTCTGGTGTGTCTACATTACAGAGAACATGCAAAGGAGAAAAAAATTAAGTGTTTCTGCTTGTGCATTCTATTTCACTAGTATGTGTAACACTAAGGTAACTGAAGACCTACAAATCCCATTAGAACTTTATGGACATAACTGCTTATTAAATGGGCAAGAAAGTGTTCTAGTATATCTTAGGACAGCAGCATTGCTTACTACCTTTATGCTTTGTAAGAAAAAAGCTTACCCATACAAGAGTTGTCACTGTCATAGCTGCATAACACCCACACACATTACAGAAAGTCAAACTGCATGACCCTGATGTTAATGAACATCGGATCCCCTGCCTTGTGCCCTAGCCAAACAAGATGTATTATCTGCACATCACAGAAAAGTGATAGATGGAGTGTATTCCATTTCAGAATCTCATATTCCATTCTGTTGCTTGACATTAAATAATTTGAGGAACGGCAATATGGAACTGCTGCAGTCTTAAAAGCATTGGGCTCACCTAAATTTGAAAGGATAACCTGTCCCCAAACCCTTTGTACACAAAATTGTCCAGCAATAATTTTTTTTATTGAATTATAATATCACTGCAGACTTTGTGGTCCAGAAGCTCATACATATTTTGTAGAGAAAAAAAGGTATGGGAATTCCTTTTTCTCAGATTTGCAGTTGTTGTGACAAATATATGGAACTCATTATCAAATGAAGTCAGAACATAAGAACATAAAAAACCCACAAATGCCTCCTAATAAGTTATACTCTACTCTGATGAGGGTAGTTCATGTGAGTGTCTTTAATTTGATTTCCCTTAATCGTGATATATCAGAATTTTACTATTTTACATAGTGCAAGCCAATGGTGCACTGCAGTGTTTTTCCCACTGTGTGCCCACAGAGTTTGAATATACAAGTTAAAGGGTCCAAGCCCCCCCCCCCCAATAAATTGGTGCAGAGGACTTTCCCTGCATTATGCATTTTTAAGTTACATTTCTTGATACAGAACAGAAAAATTGGTGAAGTGCAACTTGTTTTTGAATAACTATAATGAGCACAGGTAAACCTTAGCGGTCCTAAAATAATACTGAATTACAAACCTCTATTTCGTCTACTGAAGACATCTGATCATCATTTTACCCTGCAGATTATAAGATGTTATTTAACTCTTACTAGCAACTCTTCTTGCAGATTTTATTAACTTCCTACAGACATATGCCTTCTTACTCTGTCAAATTTTTGTCACTTAACTCTTCACTTATTAGACAATATAACCTTGCATTTCACCCATCCTTTAACTTTAGCTTCATTCGTTTCGTACCTCTAACTCACCTACACTACCCTACGCTGTTATCTGATCCTTCTTGCCCAGCTGTTGAGTATCCTGCTTAGAGTTATAATTGCTTTTGTACTTTTCATAAAAGTATACGAGCCGTGCTGTTTTCAGTCAGTTTAGTATAACCGAGACGTAGCACAATATCTATATCTGTCAGTTCATCCTAGAAGGTTAAGATTATGAGCTGCTACGTAATATGTTATTAAACATTGCATGAATCAGTCCATGTTGCTTAATCAGGGGAATTAGTTTAGTCCTGAAGAAAGGTTTTCAAACCTTGTAAATATCTAGTTATTCTGTAAATTCCTTCTGGGCTGTTTATACTTTTTTTTTTTTTTTTTTTTTTACACTAATTACTTATCAAACTAGGTTAAGAAGAGACATGATGATTAGTGATCAGCAGTATGGTTTTATGTCGGGAAAGAGCACTACAGATGTGATGTTTGCTCTGAGAGTGTTGATGGAGAAATACAGAGAAGACATATGACAGTGTGCCTAGAGAGGAGTTGTGGTATTGTATGAGGAAGTCGGGAGTGTCGGAAAAGTATGTAAGAGTGGTACAGCATATGTACAAGGGTAGTGTAACAGCAGTGAGGTCTGTGGTAGGAGTGAATGATGTATTTAAGGTGAAGGTGGGATTACATCAAGGATCAGCTCTGAGCCCTTTCTTATTTGCAGTGGTGATGGAAAGGTTGACAGACGAGATCAGACAGGAGTGCCCGTGGACTATGATGTTTGAAGATAACATTGTGATCTGTACTGAGAGTAGGGAACAGGTGGAGGAGACCCTGGAGAGATGGAGATATGCTCTAGAGAGAAGAGGAATGAAGGCCAGGAGGACTAAGACAGAATATATGTGTGTGAATGAGAGGAAGGATAGAGGAATGGTGAGGATGCAAGTAGAAGATGGATGAGTTTAAATAGTTGGGATCAATAGTTCAGAGTAATGGCGAGTGTGGATGAGAGGTGAAGAGAGTACAGGCAGGATGGAGTGGGTGGAGAAGAGTGTCAGGAGTGATTTGTGACAGACGAGTACCAGTAAGAGTGAAAGGGAAGGTCTAAAAGAGGGTAGTGAGACCAGCTATGTTATATGAGTTGGAGACAGTGGCATTGACAAAAAGCAGGATTTAGAGCTGGATGTGGCAGAGTTAAAGATGTTAAGATTTGCACTGGGTGTGACGAGGGTGGGCGGGATTTGGAATAAGTATATTAGGTGGTCAGCCCAGGTTGGAAGGTTTAGAGACAAAGCCAAAGAGGCAAGATTACACTGGTTTGGAAATGTGCTGAGGAGGGGTGCAGAGTATATTGGGAAAAAGATGCTAAGGATGAAGCTACCAGGTAAAAGGAAGAGAAGGCGGCCTAAGATAAGGTTTATGGATGTGGTGAGAGTGGACATGCAGGTGGTTGGTACGACAGAGCAAGATGCAGAGGAAAGGAAGAAATGGAAACAGATGAGCCACTGTGGCGACCCCTAACGGGAACAGCCAAAAGAAGATGATGATGACTTATCAAACTGTTCTTCATAAATACCAGTATCTCGACTACCTGTTGATACCATTTGATGCATTTTACCCAAATTACTTGATAATTGTTTTGCCAAAACATTACTTTGTCTAACTATTGATATAGTTGCTATCTCTATATACCGTCTGCATCTTATCTGCATGTATTTGTCAGCCGGAGCTTTTCTCTACAGGCCTCTGCTGAAAAGGGGTTTTATTGCCCAGTCACACTTTCCTGGTAACTAAATGAAATTAATAATTAAAGAAAGAAATAAAACTCCACTGTCTATAAATGTTTCTGGATATGAGAATGCTGATGATGAATAGTGTTTACTATAAAATCAGTTTGCATGTACATTTCCAAATACGTAGTTTACTGATTGTGTTATTCTCAGGAGTGAAGTGTCAAGCTCTTCTCCCTTAACCTCTTCTAAAAGCCGACTCTACCCAGTGGGTCATTTCCAGTCAGAAAATAAGGCTTAAATAAATAACAGCTGTTGGCATACATGGGGATTAAGCAAGCACATCGAAGACTGTACTACCATTTCACATCATGCAGCTAGAATTGACCCTGATTTTCCCAGTTTCTGTGATTATATGGCAGTAAACACCTATGCATTTCAAAGATGTTTTTGTTTTCATGACACTGCCCTTATAGAAGGAAGCAATTTGTTTTTCTTTTAGTTGATAACTTTTTTCCCCAAGATGCCAGAGCTGTGAGGTTTCCATGGTGACTGAATAAATTTCTAAAAAATTTCACAGGCCTAAGTATTTTGAGAGAGACCGAGTCAAAATATTCTTCCCAAAAACCTTCTCGCTGCAGTCACAGTACCAAAAGAATAAGGGAGATTTATGTAGAGTAGAAACTGCTTATGTGAGTAACACACACATTGAAACATGACATTAGTCAGGTTGAAGCATAGAAGTACTGATTTTTTTATAGCAGATAATCTGCAGAACCTATCTGAATAACTGTATTTCTCTTTCTGTGCACCATGAGATTTCTTATATATGCCTCCAGAACTGGATATATTACTACATAAGAGATCCTACCGGCTATCTGTTTGGATGTATAACAATTCATTTTTTACCTGATGTATCTTCCTTTGCATACAGGCATTCACCTGCCTTTTTGTTGCCTTGCTGCATTCCATATTTGCGCTCAGGTGTGCTCATGTAAAATGACCCACGTCTGTTTATAATGTCGACGTTGCTTCTTCCTTTCTCCTTATTGATCAGTCTATCTAGCCTTACAGTGTAAGTTACTAGTCAAACAAATCTGACTCTGTCTGTTGGCTGCTATAGTAAATCTGGACTAGTCATAGCTTGTCTCTGTCACTATAGTAAAGCTGTACTAGTTATATATGTTGCTATAGTAAATCTAGGCTAGTCATACCTGTCACTGTAGTAAATCTGCACTAGTCATACCTGTCTGATTTGTTAATTTGCATATATCCACAGTATGTGTAAATCAAGCTGTTAATAGTATAACTAGATTCTTTTCATAAAGTAAAAATGTCTCATAATAGTTGTCACATGATTTGGACTTGCAATAAAAGTATTACCCTGGCTGAATGGAATTCTGTATTTCTCTAGTACAGCTTTTCCTTTTTATTTTTTTTTAAATTCACAAATTTTGATATTGAAGAGCAATTACAAGTGTGCAAGCTTTTTGCTAACAAAAGGCAGGAATATTTCGTGAACAGGAACTCTGCCCATGGTATTTCCATTATAATGACTAGTGGTTTTGCAGTAAGAATTTAGTTCTGCACAGTCTGATAATCCACTAACTTTATAGTGATATTTATATGGAATTAATTAGTTTTGCACATTATTTTGTTGCATTTCAGATGATAAAGTCAACAGTTTGCCAGTTCTGTCAGTTCTGCAGCATCAAATGCTTTAACACAATGGTAGTATAGTGCTCTCTCATTTATGGTTTTAAACTGATAGTCAAAACCAAGGAACTTAAATCTGAATATAGGAAAAACTATGATGTCAGCACACCAAAGGAATTTGAATAGAAATTATATGCTAAGCCTCCCACTTTTAACGTGGCTACCCCCATAGCACCAATAAAACAGTTTTCATAGTAGGGAGGCACATAGCAGTTTTCTTTACATTCCAGATCAGTAGAACAGAAGTGGGACCAGACTCCAAAGAGACCATGGAAAAAAGCAATTCAGACTCCACTGCACAGTGTCTTATTACAGACGTAAGTTAACATTTTATTCAACTGCATTTTAGGCATCATTTGTGTAGAATAGCTTTGTCCTTAATGAGGAAGAAGTAAATCTTTGTGTTATTACTTTACAGTAGTATGCTATACAGTGTAATAGGATTAATATTTCCAATGCCTTTACTATGAGATTAATTAAAAAAAAAAAAAAAAAAAAAAAAAAAAAACAGCTGCAAGGAATTTGCAAAAGTTAAACTTGCAACTAGCATTAAATGAGATTATAAAACAAATAAAACTATATCAAAATTGATGATTGCAATACTTTTTAGTGAATCTTTTTTATGTCCTGTTACTTCAGCATTGATGCATATTAGTTCTGTTTTTCATAAGGCTATATAGTTTTGAGTATATATGAATGTGTGTGTATCCCCCTCTCTCTCTTCATATATATATATATATATATATATATATATATATATATATATATATGCACCCACACACAAACATGCACACGTATATAAATATATATATATATATATAGATAGATATACACATTTATCTGTTTTTCTGTTTTTATATATTTGTATACAGATAAGTGCGCATGCCTGTGTCTATATATATATATATATATATATATATATATATATCTTTAGAGAGAGAGAGAGGAGCGATGGAGAGTCCACTCACACATACATGTGTGTGTATGTGTATATGTATATATATATATATATATATATATATATATATATATGTGTATTTAATATTTATAAATAAGATGTATATATATATATATATATATATATATATATATATATAAATATATAGAGAGAAAGAGGAAGGGAGAGGTGTGTATGTGCCCATCTGTATACAGAAATGTGTGTGTATGTATCTGTATAAAGACATAAATGGTTGTGTGGATATGTCCTCATGAACACACAATATATACTTGAATATATAAATAATATTTAGTCTGATGTGATAATTTGGTGCAAGTGCCTTCAGAAGTCCTTAGAATACCGTCTTACAGTATGCATACAAATAAGTTGTCTTCACTAATGCTCGTAAAACAAAGTGGGATTAGGTACACTACAGACTTAAAGCCATTTTGTGCTATGCTACTCTGATGCATCCATTAATTGCCATTACTGATGATAATGCATTTGTTTGTTATTGTTGGTTTGTAAGGGTTCTTGCCACTAACCTTGCATCTTCTCAAATTCTCCACATATTTAGATTGAAGCATCAAAACGAAGACACAAGAATTATAGACAGTATGCCATTATTGGGCTGGTATTGACTTTTCTAGCTATTTCTCTAACTTTCGGTATCTTTGGTGTACTACACTTCTGGAATGAAAAGCCTGGAAAGGTGTGTGTATAGATTATCATAATTTATCAACAAAAAAGTATACCATTTGTGCATATTCACAATGTTAAAATGTTGTTTCAAAGACAAAATGGGTGAAAAGTATCCTAATGTTCTGTTTATTGTTTGTGTTGCATGTAAGTTTTGATTAAGCTTCAATAAGAACTAATGTGTGTCATTTTATGTACTATAGTAATAGTTATTTGTGTTTTAAATGCTTTTTTGCTATGTTTTTGATTTAATGTCTTACTTTTTATTGTTACTGAACATCTTGTGCATGTTACAGAGTACAAACTTGCCAGGCATTAAAATGTAAATAATTACACATCAAATATTTTGGCAGATTGCTAAAAGCCCAAAGCAAAATGAAAGAAATTAATACTCTTATCAGGTCATTAGATGCACGTTAAAATTAACGTTTTATAAACTCCAAGGTCATGAACTTTTAATGGTAGAAAGTTAACTTTTCCTGAAAGAAACATATCAGGCACAATTTTAGGTGGGGAGGGCAACACTTTTTTAATTCAGTACATTTTCAGGTTTGCATATACTTGAATAATTTTATATGTTCTAGGACAGTTTAGAGTACAGCTTCCACATAAACAGTGGGAGGAGGTCTGTGCAAGAAATGTATAATGTGCAACTGTATGAAATACACTTATTTGTGATGAGATTTAAATGAGGCATTAGCTCTGATTTTGTCTTGCAATAGATTACAGCTAAGTTACTGAGGTCATACAATTTGCAAAACTGCTCTTGGTGTAAAATATCAGTAGCATGTCAATAACTAAATTTCAACAAATTGCAGCTTTATGCAGTATGCTAAGGAACAGGACATAACTCTCAATCACTAAACCATGCCATCTATAAAGTAGTGCCTTAAAGGTAAAAAGCTCAAAGGGAAGGGCATCCAGAGTTGGAAGTCTGCCTAAGAGTTTATGTGCAATTAGATGTCACACACTACCACAGTATATCGTTTTTTCTTTGTACAATACTGGCTTGCTTTATAACACTGCTGATGAAATCTGCTGTCCTGTAACTAAAAATCCACCTGGACTTTTAGAAGTGTGCTAATGTCAGTAGCCCACCACTAGGTGGAGCATAAGCTCCTGGTAGTGCATGTCCTTGCCAGTTAGAAATAAGCATTACTGAATAGAAATGTGTTTTCTTTAGTAAGGTATTAAAATGTAAAAGTATTTTATTCTTGAGGTACACATTAGCTACCTAAAGTGTGATGGCATTACCTATTTTTTTCCTTCATTTTCAACCATACATTCTGGATATTTTGGCTTGTTTCTAAATGCAGTTCTGTCTGGCCCTTTACAGGGTAGTTACACTTGATATCTGCATAAAGTTAATAAAATACATACAATTAAATTGTAGTGCTTTATACAGTCATATATCATGCCATTTTCTATGTAGGTAAGCTAGGTAGTCTGTCTGCTGGTATGCTTTGGAGTGCAAGTACAGTGCTGATTTACAGTGCAACACTTCTATTATATGTATGCTCATACATACTTTGACTATTTTCCAAAATAATGTTGCAGCTAACACACAGAAATTTATACAGCCAGGCATGATTTTTTTTGGTTTTAATGTCTAACCCTTCTTAATTCAACTTTTTAAATATCTGGTTATAAGAAAGCCCATGTTCCTCACTGATCTGAAAGTCACGTTACACCTTTTTTTAGTAAAAAAAGTTCATAGTTAAGAAGTCAGTTCACTGGCCTTGAGTACATTTTAGAGTTGTAAAAAAGAAAAATGTCCATATGCCTTGTATTTGCTAATAACTACCTTGGCTTCTCTTTTTATCAAGCCATGGTAAGAAGGCATAATACTTCATATAAAAAGACTGCATCCTTTGCTTCACACAAAATAGACCAAGGCAATTACAAAAATACTGTCTTCAGTGATTGTTAGTGTAATAAGATTTTCACAGAAATGAATTTGATGTGCTTTTCAGTGTGAGAAAGCATAATGCACTAATATTTTTGTACGTTTTCACTTCAACCTCAGAAAGTGCCTTTGAAGATCAGCCCCCTCAATGACAGCCTTATGTCAACGTTTTCCACTCTGTGTACAAACATGACAAAACAGTGCCAGTTTGTATACGTTTTATTTCACTTTATCCATTCGTTCAGTCATCTGGTCATCTGTTCATTCACTTATTCATTCATTCATATATTTATTTGTTTTGGAGAGTCTATTTTGCCAGGCAATACAACATAGTGTTCCATTTTCTGTGTATCTAGATACAGATGAAGCCCACATCTAAATCCCATACTCTTTCAGAATATTTGAACAATTTGGTTCATCATTACCAATGAACTTGTGAATATAAGGCCTTTACTGCAAGACTATTACTCTGGAAACTGAAGTATGTGCGCGTGGGGCTGGGGGTGGGGTTGAGAGATGGTAGTGACATGCAACATTTTTACTATTTTGGGGGTTTTGGCCATTTCCTTTTATTTTAGTAAATGCACTTATGGAATAAATGATTTGCTATATAGACTGGTCCACTTTCTTTGTTCAGATTATTACTTTTTAGATTCATTGTAGTTTCTTAGTATATAACTCTTTTGTAATTGTAACAAATTTGACAATAGTGTACCTGTTTTCAGTCTCAGTATTTTGCTCCCCTTTAAAGATTTGGTTTGTGGTGGATTGCAAATAAATTCTAGATTGTACTGCATATAGGCATAAGCAGCTGTATTTACTAATGTGTTCCTTTCAGATTACTGGATTGAGTGCCATTCCCTCTACAAAGCCTCGAGATTAAACTGAATACATAGGTGCTTTCAGTCTCTGCTTCTGTTGCAATTTACATAACATGTAAACTCAAAAATAAATGTCTGTATGCACTCATGTGCATGTAAAGTCACATTTGCATGCAATTATGTGACTCAAACTGGCCCTGTTGACAAACAGAAATGACTGAATGTGAAGACCTTTTTGTTGATTCAAAGGTGTGGCCATGTGGTTATGTTGGAATTGCCAGAAGTTCTGCTGTAACTATACTCTTTCTACACTGCATCTTCCAAACATTACCTATGCTCCTAAGATGTTTGTCTTTTCGGCTTTTCCCAGTTAAGGGTCGCCACAGCGGACCTCCAGTCCGTTAATGATTGGCAGTAGATTTTTATGGTTCCACGGTCGTGCAGCGGTAGCATTGTTGCCTCACAGCAAGAGGTTCTCCTGTTCGATTCTCAGCTGGAGTGCTTTCTGTGTGGAGTCTGCATGTCCTCCCCGCGGTCGAGTGACATTCGAAAGACATGCGTGAATGGGCGTGCCTTCGCTGAAGGTTGGGCGTTGGGCTGGCAACTCGGCACCATAAAAATCTGAATGAATAAATACACATATAATGTTCATAGTAATGTGACTTTTGCTGAAGCTCTGCATTTCAATGGAAATGCCTTAGACAATGACGATTGTGAGGTCAAGTCCCCTTAGGGTTGTATGCTTCAGTCTCTCTTGCAGTTAGCACAGATGATTCCTGTAGTATAAGGTTTGAGTACCTTGGCCTTCATTTGCCTACTGTGCAACCATGAGCAAGTCCCCTAAAGGACAACAATGGGATTCTGCTGCTAAATGCTCACTTCTCTGTCTTTTTTCTCCCTATTTACTGTCTCTGCTATGCATAAACAACAATGCAGCATTTAAAATATGTTAAATAGACTGTTTCTCTCCGCTAGAACAGTACCTGTACAGTGGTAGTTTTACTTTCAAAAAACTTTTTTTCTGCCCTGGAAAATCTTGTTGCAGTCTCCAGTTCATTGATGTCATCAAAGCCAATGAATACAGGTAGTTTTCCGGCCAATTCCCTCCCCAAAGTGACATCACCATGATTGTCCTAAAAATCCAGCCATCTTGTGATGTCACAGCTCCCTGGTCCTTCCCCTACCAATACAGAAAGTAAAGGCTATAACAAGGAAATAGTACAGGAGTCAAGTATCCTGCTGTGAGCTGTCAATCACAGCAGGTAATAGCTCAAATTACCCTTAGCACTTTGACAGCTAGGGAAGTTAGGTGTGAAGGGGGATGGGAGATGAGTCAACGTAGTACAATTCAGTCTTCACAAAAGACTGCAGTTTAGCTATTCTAAAAAGAAGCAGCATTAAAAAGCACTTTGAAAGTCTGTTTCATGGCATTTGCACTGTTTGTGTTTTAAGTAGTCATTGAATGGCATGAAATGTTACTTAAAACTGATGAAAGACAGCAGTATATACATGTAAAATCAATGCAGTGACAGGTGGTTTAGGAAAAAAGGCCTCTGCAATGTAATTTTATACAGACAAGCACTGTATTGTTGGATACCCACAGGCAGATTAAACAATCAGAATTACTTCGATGCCAGACCCCATGTGGTCAGACTAAGAAATTAAATAGAAAAATATTTAAAAACCTGTAAATAGTCCCAGAGTGGTGTTAAAATGTAGAAAACACCAACCCATGATGAAATAAATATGTATTTTGAGTCTGTGGGTACAGTTCTCCTTTAAACAGTGCTTTGAGGCAAATGGGAATTTGGGCTAGGCTTGCAAATGGTCCCCTGGACTGCATACAAAGCTTTACATGATGACAGGGTTTGCGGACATGAGCTACCATCCACATGATTGCAGCTAATCCTTTCTAACCCAGTCTTAGCATCCTTTGTCACACAATAAGTAATCAATCAAGGCATGTTTATATCTGGACCTTTTTTCAGCAATATTTAGTAAGAACTACTGCTATTGGACATCATGTTTATGTCAAGGGACTGTCCATACTATTCAGCAATCACTATTAGAGTTCATATTATTCATTCTGTGCTGTCACCAGTCCACCTGTACTGCAATCTGTCCATCTCTAGTAAACACCCTTGAGACTTCAAAATGCATTTCTATAAATACTTGTTTATTCGTACTTGATCTCCATCAGAATGGGAGACCCTTTTAGATCGGATCATTGAGATGGGGGTCAGACATATACACAGGTTTGCAGTGGTCATTTCATACTATTGGATCCAGGTATCTTGTATTTATTCTTAACTTGCAATCACTCTTGGAATGAGGTTTCCATGTCTTCCCTGTATCTGTATACGTTTTCTCAGTTGATCTGTTGCTCTAAAACTGTACATATGTATTGCATTTAGCCTCTTTTGTTGCCTGAAGTATGCCTGAGAAAAGTACAAGAAGTACTTACGCACTTGCTTAGTAACAAAATCAGCTAAAATTAAATTTCTGAGAAAAGCAAAATATCATTAGGACTATGTGATGTAGAGGAAAACTATAACATTGACTAAGAACATTCCATTCTTTGCCCTACACTTCATTGTATTATATCTATATATATATATATATATATATATATATATATATATATATATATACACATACACACATAGATCTATATACGCACCTTTCATCTACACTGACCAATCAGGATTTCTTGCCATATATTTTCACTTTCTGTACCAGCTTTCAGTTCATTTACGTAGCTATAACAGTGAAAAGTCTTAGATATTAAATTAAATATCTGACTGTTCCAAATACTGAAAAAAAGAAAAAAGAAACAGATGCTAGCCAAAACTGCATATCATTTACTAGTAATCATCGAACAATATTAGATACAGTACACATTCATTGGCAGTCGGCATTCTGTGACCAATATATTATTCTCATTTAAACAGTCAAAACAGTACCTTTACTGTGGTTTATGAGGTCTGATAACAAACCAGCAGCAGTCTGGAGTTAGACACTGCTGAATGAGTTCTGAAATGCGTTCTGGCGTTCTGAAACAGCACTGGCGGACACTATTAGGAAAATACAAAAAAGTAATGGCCTTTTTGGAAATATCTTCTTCTGTTTGTTGTGCTTAGATGTTGCTAGCAATGCTGATTATCCCCAGCAGAGAAATATGCAGCTAATGTCATATAATTCCGTATCGTATGCTCTGAGAGAGGCAGAAAACAAGTCCTCAAGACCACTTTGTTTCATAATTGCAATATTTCAGTGAGTTTTATACAAGAAAATAATTTTGTTATTTATTTGCATTTCATTGAAACTCTGTAGAGAGCAGAACAGTGTCTCTTGCAAATAGTCTTGCATATAAGATTACAGAATCTATTTGCATTCAGTGCTTGCACAGAAACTAGACGCTGCTGTGCATGACACATGGAACTTCGTTACGAATCTTTCTACTTAACATACAAGGCGAGATTCATAAATCCTGTTGTATAGACAGAAGTTAACTACAACATCCTAGCTATACTATGTACGTATTACCTCCATAGTGTAAATCAGCATTCATCTCTTATACCAATTTGAGCTTTGCATTTTGTGCAATTTATCAATGTCACATCAGCTCCCTACCAAAATGTTGGCACTTATAATGCTGAGTGCCGCCATACCAAAAAAAAAAAGATGGAAAACGCAGGAGACAACAAAATGTTGGAAATTGTTTCTTCTCCTTTAAACTTGTAAGCCCTCACACTCTCTGAAGTTATATATACCAACTCAGAGATCACCATACCTTGGAGAAAAGGGACTATTTTGAGAAATGGCTATCTTGGAGTTGGTATATACAAGTCCATTTTTTTGGCCATTCAGTCTCTGTACTTTTAGGCTCACTCGTGCAGGTCCTGACATTTCAAATAGTTATCTAACTACAGTACTGTATAGTGCAAGCCTGCATAATAGCTTTATGCAAATTTCTGCAATGAAAATCAGTACATCATAGCAGAATGCAAAACGCTGCACAAGCATAGCTCCAAATACAAAGACAAAGGTTAAGTGCTGCAATGTCTGTTGTTGGAGAACTCGTGAGTATAATGGAAGAAGCCCAGCTGAGCCCATACAATAGAAATGCTCATATTCAAGAGTTTTAGGCAGAGAACAAAGTGCTTGTGTTAGTGTCTACTGCTGAGAACAGATTTCTTGCCAAGAGGCAAGGCCCTTGAAATAAATGAAGTAACGTAAGGCAGGATGGAAAAAAGAAAACTTTTTAATAGGTATATCAAAAAATATGCTATAACCCAAAAAGAAAATAAGTCCTGTAGCAAGTATGTTTGCTGAAGAAGTTAAAATCCATACATATGTCCTGATATAAAGGCAAGAGAAACACTGCCAGTAATCTGGAAACAGAAAACCAAAGAACTGGTGCTTAGGAATAGAAACATAGTATTGCAAATCATGGCAGAATTAATTTAGTACAGTACAATACTAAGATGATCCCTGGTGATGAAGTAAATCTAAAACCCAATTAAATTCCTAAATCTCAACAGCAAGCTCTAAAGGAGGGAATACTGAAAATGTTTAAGCTAAGAGTCCTTGAAGAGCAGGATGCAGTAGGACTATGATTGACTTTAGAGAACTCAGTAGTATATCCAGATGTGATTCGTAGCTCATGTATAGAGTTAGAAAAGTTGAGGAAGGCTGGATTTTTGTGTATACTGCACTTGACTAAGGGTTATTGACAAATCCCATTATTTGTTATTTTACATTTGGTTACCGGGAAGGTCCAACTGGACATGGGTCCTTTTTCAGTGAAAGCCCAGGGAGAAAATCTCCACAAATAACATGTACACACAATAATAGTCTTCAAATTGAAATCACACAGCACAGTACGTTAATGACAACTTGCATTACATAACATATGACATCAATTTGTATAATAGCACCAGCAATATAAAATGAGTTTCAACAGTAAGTAGTAGTTACACTTTTGCAGCTGTCAGTAAGTGAAGAGAGGAAGGAACAGGTAGGTGCAGTAATAACAGAAGTGATGGGACTAGAACCAATGGATGAAGGTGTGATTGCTAAGAATAGAAAATAGGAGATAGAGTGAGAGAGAAGGGGGGTGCTAATATTATCCTGGACTGTCAGTCGTGGAGCCTTGAGTTCATCAAATGTGTTTTAAGGACTTTTTAAATTCATATGTGTTAGCTATAGCTGTGATGAGAGGTGGAGGTTTATTTCATTGCTTGTCTATTTTGTTTGAGTAGAGAGATGAGACACTAGCATTTTATCTTTAGATACTTTGAGGAGAAGTTTGTTAGCGGAGCTAAGGTTTCTGCTGCAGGAGTACGGGATTATCAGGTTTTGTAATGGTGTTTTTTTTGGGATGATATAGGATTTTTTTGTGACAGAGTAAGTTGATTATATAGAAGTAGGTGAGGAAGTCCAAGCCAATTGAGCTGTTTGAGAGTGAGACAGTGATGGGATCTGTAAGAACTATTGGTGGCGGATTTGGCTCTTTTGTTATAGCAGGCATCTAGTTTAGTTCAGATTTTCTAAGGTTGGTGAGGACTGGAGTGCCATATAGTAGTGTAGAGATGAGATGTGTGTGTGCAATAGTGGTCCTAGCAGTGTTTAACTGTTTATTTCTATATAGAGTACCTAGTTTTTATGGACTTTATGGTGAGAGAGATATCAAATTTAATGTTGTATTCAATCACAACTCCTAGAAGCTTTGTATGGGTTACAGAAGATATGATAGTTTTGTTATTGGATATGATGTTAAATGAAATGTCAGGATTGGTATGTTGGGTAGGCTGGAAGATTATTAATTTCGTTTCATTTGGGTTGAATATTAGCTGATGGTCAGTGAGCCAAGATTCAATCGAGAGAAAGGAAGTTTGAGTTTGCTGGTGTAGTTCCAGGAGGGAAGAGGACGCACAGACTAACGTAGAGTTATCTGCATACTGGATAACTGATGAGTGCAGAGCAGAGGCATGAAGGTTATTGGTGAATATAGTAAACAGTGGTCTGAGGATGGACCCTTGTGATACCCCTATTGTTACTGGTAGCAGAGGTGTGATAGCGCCTGGTACCATTTAACTGCCTGCTGTCTCCCTGTAAGGTAATTATGAAACTATGCAATAGTGGATTGGCTAAGATTTAGATCTGATAGTGCTTTTATAAGCTTTTTTATGATTAACCATATCAAAGTTGTTGGAAAGGTCTAGGAAGATCGCTGAAACATATTTGCTATAATTTCTATGCCCATTGTTTATGTGAGTGAATGACAGAATGACATGAGAGCTGTGGTTGTGCTATGGTGAAGTCTGAATCCATGTTTGGTATTAGCAGTTTTTTGTGGTGAGATGATCCATAATTTGTATGTGAATACATCTTTCCAGTATTTTAGAGAAAGGAGGCAGTATAAGCTATAGGACAGAAACCTTCTAGAGGTCAGGGACTAGTTTTGTGGTAATGTCAGAGTTGATCAGCATGGTTACTGGATATACTATTATGTCAGCAGCAATTTTTAAGAATTCATCTGGGAGTTCATCTGCAGCCACAGTGGTTGGCTTTAGTTTTTTTGAGTAATCTTTTAATCAAGTTTGCAGAGACAGGTTGAAGGGTAAAGCCATTTTCATTAGTAAGGTGTTTGTGTTTTTCATTTGGGTCAGAGAAGCTTTGAGAGTTTGCTAAAGCAAGTATGGATTCAGTAAAGAATTTGTTAAATTGGGTGGCAATATTAGTTGAGGTGTCTGTAGTAGTAGGAGAAGGAGTCTGATTTTCTTGGCTGAAGAACATTATTAATAGCCAACCAAAACATTCTAGGATTATGTGGTTTCGTTTGTATGCTATGATAGTTTATTTTATCTGTTCTGATCATTTTTTTGGTTTTCTTTCTGAGTTCTAGGTATGTTTGTTTTTCTTTTGTGCCAGTTGAACCAAGCTTTATCTCTTGCATGAAGCAGAGATCTGGTTTCTTTGTTCACCCAGGGTGGAGTTGGACTTAATTTTAATTGTTCTAGGTGGAGCAAGGGAGTTTATTATATTTAAGAACATGGAGTTAAAGTACCTAACATCTTCATTAAGGCTGAGTCGCTTGATGGGATTCCAATTACAGGCTATTAGTGCTGAGGTGAAGTTAGATGGGATGAAATTCTTTTTGTTACATATTTGTTGGTAGGTGGCAGATTTTTCTAGAGTTGGGCAGTGTCTAATTATATAGATAGGCAAGTGGTCGCTCACACTGTCAAGTAGGCAGCCAGACTGGCTTATTTGGAATGGTTTGTTTGGCAGTATCCAGTCTAGAATAGACTGTCTGTGGATTTGTCAGTTCTAGTAGGAGAATGGATTTGCTGAGTGAATCCATGGACGCTGATATGAGTAGTGGGTATAGTTGAGTTACATGGTGTCCAGTCAATGTTGAAGTCTCCTAGAATAATGGTTTCTTGAGGGAGTGTCTCTGCTGCCCAGTGGAGCACGTTCTTGAGGGTGAATATATTATTACCAGGAGGGAAGTAGCATCTGATTATTTTGATAGTTTTTCTAGAGTTAATTTTTAAGTTAACTAAAATTTCAGTGGCACCTCGGCTGGAGTTGGTATATCTAATACAGTGACATTTAGTTGGTCTTTAAATAATATTGCAACACCTCCTCCCTTGATAACTCACTCTTTGTGTAGTAAATTATAGCCTGGGGCAGTAATTTCATTATTGGAGGTGTTAGGTTTTAGCCATGTTTCTGTTAGAAGTACTACATCTGGTGAGTAGAGAGAAAGGGTATCATGGACTTTGACATACTTCTAATATTGATGTCTAGTATTAGCAGATCAATAGTATTTCTGGAAAGGTAAGTTAGATTGTGGGATTTATTTGGCTTGAGCAGATTGATAGAGGGGTTAGGAGGGCCGGGGTATGAGTGTATGTCTCTGCTGAGTGACAGCCTGGAAGCAAAGTGTATGACAAGTTTTATGATTTTGGTGAAGTACTTCTTGTATAGTAAGGATGTTTTATTTGAGTGCTGGCATTGTGGGGTCTTTAATACTATGTGGTGATAGTTTGCTATATGAAAGATAGTTGCATGTATGCAGCGTTTGAGTGAGGTAGATTTTGTAGTGCGTGCAGTAGTTGTGATATAATGAGCTGATATTGGCTTTGTATTGTGGTATGAGGTAGTATGTGTAAGTAAAGTAAGTGCTGAGAGTGTGAGTAGGTGAGACAGGAGCATGTTGTAGTTTTGTTGTTTAGGCTAGATAAGTTTGTGAAACTACAGTTGTAGGAGTTAAGGTGACTATAAACTACTAAGAATAGGTGTTTGAGTATTCTAGGTTTAGTCAAATAATCTATAGTGAGTTTTACTTGAACAGTTAATTTACAGCTTGTTAGTTTAGGTGGAGGTTGTAGAGTTGTGATGAGACTTGAGTGAGGCAGTTTGTATTACTTAATTGCGTGAATATAGCGATTGGGCAATGTAGAGTGGTTGGTGTTTAAAGGGTATACATTTAAGGGAAAGAGAGGGAGGGTGAAAATGGGGGTAAGATAGGGGAGTGGCTTGAGCCCTAGTCTGGCGAAGGGCAAATGTCGCGGGCTTACCCTGGTCCCTTGTGTAGCTCTTGCAGAAGAAAAGCAATTAGGAAGGCAAGTTAAAATGAAATGGAAATAAAATAATAGTAATTAAGAAAGGCTGTAAGAAGTTACTAGAGTTATTTGCAGAAACAAAGTTGCCCTAGGAAACAGGAAAGAAGTAGAGGGGGTCAGTAAGGAGTGGAGAGAGGGCTACTGAATGAGTTAGTTGTCAAGGGACAGAGAAGAAAACAGCTCAGATAACCTTTGACATTATAAGGTGATGCCATTTATCATTCATGGTGCACCAGCAATGTTTATCAGTTTATGAATAGCATTCTTAAATACTTGCAGCAAGTATGAAGCAGATTACCTTGACAATGTAATTATTTTTTCTAAAGACAGAGAAAGCCATATTGCCAAGTCTAAGCTAAATTCCATAATATAAGATTGTTTAACAGCTAATTTAGTCAAGTTTAAATTTTGTATGGTTGGCATGTCAGTGCCTTTTTGGAACTGGCCAACTACCTCATATTTATACCAAATTAGACCATGATAGTATATCCATTGACTGAGGTAACCAAGGAGAAGCCCCCGCCCCCATGCCAAATAGATGTAAGAGAGACCAGGCATTCAAGAAGTTACAGTATGTTATGATCTGAACCCATCTTGTTAGCCCACATAATCTCCAAACAGTTCACAGTGTTCAGAGATGCCTCTGAATTGGATTTAGGAGCAGTTATGGCACCAGATTTGGGGGGAATGCAATCTGATATACCAGTCAGAAGTTAGGCAATACTGAACAGCAATTGGGCAACAATGATTCACTGTTGAGTAAGCATTACCTTCCCTAAGTAATTATTTTTGGGCCGATAAGTTTTATTAGTTTTGGACCATGCATCCATTCAGTGGCTATGCATGTAGGCAGATGATTCATAGGTGTGTACTAGGCTAATGGCCCTAGAGCCTTTACAAGCCTAGCCCGTAGAAGTGCCCTGTCATTGTGCAGCCCAACGTTAGTTCCCAGTGCCTTTAACAAGTAGAGCCACTGGAGTGATCCTCGGGGTGAACTTTCTATTTCCCATCCACTCATCATGATCTCTCTTGAAGAGGGCCAGTGAGGTACTCTGCTTGACATGTATGAGAAGTCTATTTCAGAGTATGGGCAGTCTCTGGGTTATAAACCTGTCCCTCCAGCATGTTCTGTTAATTGTGGTAATGAGGTTGAGGGCTCTGGAGCGTGTGTTATGGAGGGATTGGGATTTCTTTAGATGTAGCATTTCTAACAGAGCTGGGTCAGACATGGCTGTGTAAATCACAGATCACCTCTTAGTATACGATATGAGACTGAAAATAGCTGGAGTTTTTCAGTCTGTCCATGTAGGACAAGGCCTAGGATCCTCTCCGTGATGTACTTTTGTAGACTTTCCAGCTGTTGCATGTGTCTAGTGAGGTACATGCCAAATGGGCCATTATACTCGATAACTGGCCTAATGAGGGAAGAGTAGAGAGAGATGATGACCTCTTTCTTCCTGGATGCAAAACCCTTGGTAATGAGATGTGCCACATAGAAGGACTTTCTGACCACAGTGGCAATGTGGTAATTGAAGGAGAGGTTGCTGTCAACCTGTGTCCCCAGATCTCTTATAACATCTTCAGTGTTCAGTGGGCTCCCATCGATGTGGCAATTAGTGGGAACTGAGTTTTACCCAAATGGGATGGTGCATTTTTTGGCATTAAGCCTAAGGCCATGGTTCCGACACCAGTCATTAGTGTCAGTGAGGCCTTTCTGTAGGATGTCTACATCATTTGGGAAGTTAAGAATAGCTCCAAGCTTGCCGTTATCTGCGAACTTGGTCAGCCAGAGTCCCTCCATGTTGGCCTGGACTTCAGAGAAGTAGATGCCAAACAGAAGAGGACCCAGGACTGATCCCTGTGAAACTCCACTTGTGACTGGTCAGCAGTCTGATTTGGAGTATGCTACTTTCACACTGTGGGTTCTTTCTGTGAGCCAGTTTGCAGCCCACCTAGTGATATAGGAGTTGATGCCTAGTTTGGTTAGTTTATCAATAATTCCTGAGTGGGGAATGGTATTAAAGGCCTTGGCCAGATCGAGGTAGGCTGTATGAACTGCCTTGCCCTCATCCACAGCTCTGGTGATTGACTCAAAGAAGTCAACCAGGTTGAGCAGTCATGATTCACCTTTCAGAAAACCAACTCATTACAATCCTTGAACTGGCTAGAACTCCAACAACACCTAACTTGCATACAACTAGCCACAGCACACAAATTCATCTATAATTCCTCCAAATGCCCAGCCCTGACTTCACTTCTGACTCTATCAACCAATCCATTCGCTAAGATCTGAAAATCAATCACTTATCCAAGTTAAAAGACCTAAACTCCCTGTAGGCCAGTACCTTTACTCTTTTATTGTAGCTAAATTCTAGAATGCCCTTCCACCTTCTCTATGGACTATAAATAATGCCCCGTCATTCAAAAAAATCACTCTACCAACATCTCTCCTCTCATTGGCTATCCCTTGCACCATCCCCAATTCCTCAGTCACTTGATTATTAACCTGACTCATCTCTCAGGTATCCACACTCTTCTTCACTCTCCCTATTGTGCACTCACCCTGCCTCACATGGTGTAAGTGCAGATTAGCATTATCTGTCTGATCTACTGAATACTTGCCAAGCACCTGAGTCTTCCACAAAATGTTGCTATACGTTGCCTATGTTACTGTGTCACTCCTGACTCCTATATTATTCTGTTGTATATTGTTAAATGCTGTTTTTACTCTTGTATATTGTTAAACGCTGTTATTAACTCTCTAAATAGTCTCTTAATTATGTACATTGTTTTTTTTTTTTTTGAGCTTTTCTCCCCGGGCCTCCACTGAAAATGGGCTCATTTCAGCCCATTGGACTTTCCTGGTTAACAAAAGCAAGTAAATAAATAAATAATAAATTGCATGGGGTCTAGAGTTTGGAGATTCCCTATATCCTTGTTAATTAGGTCCATGATGATGCGCTCCATAGCCTTACATATCAGACTCAGGCTAACGGGGCGATAATTCCCAGGTTCTATAGTTGCTCCCCCCTTTATGGAGAGGGATGACTGTAGCAGTGTGCCATTTGGAAGGGACAAAGCCTGAGGTGTGGCTATGATTGAACAGGGCACACAGATGTATTGCCAGTTCCCTTTGTAGTTCATGTAGAACACATCCAGGGATATTGTCGGGTCCCATGGACGCTGTATTCTTGGCTTTGAACGATGCAGCTTTAACCTGTGCTGCAGTAATGCTGGGTGCGTGGCATTCCTCCGATATTGTGATTGGTCCTTTAGTTTGGGGAGAGAGGGGTAAAGTTGGAACTGAATATGTCAGCCAATATGTTGGCAATATCTGTTGGCTCAGTATAGGAGGTACCATTGTTAAATAACTCAGAGCAAACCTGGGTATTGCCATGGAGATTCTTGATATAACTATAGAAGGCTTTGTGGTTGTTTTTAGTGTCTACTGCAATTCTGCCTTCATAGCTAGCTTTAGAGGTTTTGATGAGGGATCTCAACTTTTTGTTGAGGCTAATAAGGGAGTTTTCTAGTCTTAAGACTTCACCTTTTCCTGCAACAATTTCTTCCTTCTGTTGTAGAGTATTAATGGCAGGGGACCACCTTTTTTGGAGGAGATCGTCTTGGTTCTTCTGTTGGGTATTGCTAATTCCATGCATTTATGTACATGTTCGTACAGTGCATTAGTGTATGATTTGGCAGTCATGCATCTATTTTCTATTGACATGAAGTTAGCCACCTCTGTTTTTAGGACGCCAAAGTCAGCTTTGAAGAAGTATTTATGGTGGTTACCTTTGTGGGGGGGGGTGAGATGTAGATTTCCATGGTGATTAGTTTGTGGTCGGCTCTAACCAGGGAGGAATTGACTATTGGTGTAGAGCAATGGTTGCCCATGTTTGTAATAGCCAGGTCAAGTATCTTGCTTCATCTAGTGGGGGTAATAATGAGCTGATCCAGGGCATTGGAACTGATGAACTCCAGGAAGCGCTGGGCCAGTGTATTAGTGCATGAGTACTTTTCCCAGTTGATGGAGGGGTAGTTGAAGTCACCTAGTATGAGAGTGTTTGGTTGGACCCTAATAGCCTCCAGGGTGCTTAGGAACATCGAATGAGAGTCCTGGGACATGGTTGGGGACCTATAGCAGGCTATGACCTGAATCTTTGTCTTACCCAATGTTAGTTGTACCTGAAGTATCTCAGACATGTTATGCTGGGCTACCAGTCTGGAGGTGTGCATATCTTTTATGAATATGGAGATATAACTGCCTTTGGAGCTTCGATCCATGTTCTGGGGCCAAAAGGTGTGGAATGAGTTATAGCCTGGTGGTGCAGGGGTGGCTTCTTTTGCTTTAAACCATGTCTCCATTACAGCACAAATGTCAATGTTCTCCATTTTGAGGAGTGCTTCAAGCAAGTGCATCTTGAGATTTAGACTTCTAGCTTTGAGCAGCATGACTCTCAGATTGCATGTATTTATAGCTGATATGGTGGTAATTTGGTCTTTGGAATATTGCCTAAAAAAGGCACTAAGGGGTGGCAAGAGCCTTAGCCAGTATCCAGAAACCCGGGGTGACAGATGCAGGCCATCTCTGGCAAAGCATTGAGGTCTGTCAATCATGTTATCCCAAGCAGGCAGATACTGTATCCCCTTAGAATGACACCAGAAACTTAACCAGTTGTTGAAGTCAATCATTTTCTGCTTGTACTGAAGTATCATTCTGGGTGATGGTAGGCTGCTGCTCAGGGCTAGGTCATACCTGCCTGGGCCACATAATCTGAGAGCTCCTCCATGTCTCTCTTCATGTAGTCCAGGGAGGTGCGTCTCATGTCATTTACACCCACATGGAAAGTGACAGAGTTATACTTGTACTTGTGGAGTGACCTGCGTGTGTGTGTTGTCAGATTCTGGCAGCTGATACAGCTGACTGTTACCTTCTCCTAATTCAACCTAGTGAGTGGGACACGAGTGTGCCTCAATATCAAGTCACCTATGATTAGTGTATTGGGAAAGCCGTTTTGCCTTAGGGGCTTAGGTTGAGGGGCACACTGTGTAGGTGAGCTATGTGTCTTGTGATTTGTGCTGTGTTATGTTGGTCGCGTGCGTTTCTGCCTTGGAGGTCTCTGCTGTTTGGGTAGATTTCTATTGAGAGCCTCCGCAAAGGTGGATGTGTGATTTGTGTTTTTATGTGAGAGCTGTGATGGTCGGTGTTCTGGAGGGCTATGTGTTGCATGTGGTGTGGTGCAGGTGTTGACCACCTCCTCTTGACCAGCTATTCCATTCTTGGCTTGAGAGTGCATGGCTTCCAATTTGGATATACAAGTGCATCTCTCACAAGTCTGAGTGTTGGAAAGTAAGAGGAGAGGATTGTCTGTATACATGAGGCAGTTGCTACACTGCCTCAGAATGCCCACGTTCACCAGGTTAATAAGAGAAAGCACAGGAAGCTGACATATAGACATGCCAGGAGGGGATGGTCATTATTAAGTACTGGAGCTGTTTCCTTATATATTCCTTTTACAGGAAAAATGTCACTCAGCATGTCTGAGTCTGTACAGAGCACTGCCAAACACTTGAGGGGAAACTAATATGTAGACCCTGACAATTTAAGGATGAGGTATTTAGGCAGATATTCTGAAGTTAGAAATAAATCAAGCAGTACTTACTGAAAAATAAAGAATTAGCTTGTCAAGAATGATGAAAAGAGGGGAGTTGCAAGAATGGCTACTACTAATGCTGTTCTCAGCACAGCTTCACTCTGTTGGGATACAATGCTCCTTTGCTTCTTCTCTTAGCAGAAGCAAAATGTTAGCACCAATCCCAAGAAGAGAAGCAGGCCATGGCCTGGTTGGTGATCCACAGTCTTATCCCAGATGATGCAAGGGTCTGCAGGCTTGTAGCCTTTTTCTGGTAGATGCCTCGAACAGCAACCAGACCAATCAGGTACATTAAGCACAGACACTCATTCTCCAACCAGAAGGGGTCAGGAATCAATGCAGTCTGCTCCTGCTCTCACTAGGCTCAGAATATAAGCACAGATTCCAAGCTGTCACCTATAAATCCATTATTAAGCTTTCTGGTGATAGGCAGTCTCCAAGAAATAATGTAACTCCACTCCTTCTCTCACCAGGAGAAAACAGAAGCACTAATCCCAAGATGACTACTGAGAGGCAGAATGTAGGCTCTCCAATAACTGGTGGTCTTGCAATAGGTGCTTAAAGGTAAGATAAAAAATGGTTTATCTTAAACACTGCAGTGTGCACTAGAGAAGTTAGATGTGGAAGTAGGTAACTTAAGTTTTACCTGTCTAAAAGTTCTTAGTGGAGAGTCACTATTTTTAAAACAGCAAGTTAGATTGAAAGGGGGTGGTCACTTTTGCATTCTGGTACTATGGAATACAGTAGGATGGTCAATAATTGTAAATAGTTGAAGGGGAATGATTTCACAAAATGATAATTTTGTGCTCACACCAGCCAGTAAAAGCAGAGAGGAAATGAGATATATAGTCAAATTAGCATAAGGGGCAGGCAACTAGAAAGACACTGGCGTTTATGAACACAACAGTAACTGGGTGAGAGGGTGGGAAAAAATTCTGTCTAACTCACAAGAGACAGAGCAGTGGTCTCTCTTCAAGTTTTAATATGCAGTTAAAAGCAGAATATAAGTAAAACACAGGTTTTTCATGACCAGGTGTGTTTTGCCACTGCAGCCATTCCAATTAAAAATATTATACCAGCAGGGCTGACACCATTTAAAGTCAGGCTGTCCTGGTCCTTCACACTGTTGGCAGGGACTAGAACCAATGGTTCCATATGGAGAATGTGTGCTCATTTAATATAGTGGCTATGTTTCCAGTTTCATTTACTACAGAGAGCAGTCAGGATGGCAGAAAATCTGACTGAATCCATGCTGTACATTAGAAGGTGTGTTCATGACAACAGATAAAAGGTTAAAACTGAAAAGTCATATGAAGATAAAAACATCTGTATTTTAGGCCTGCGGTTAGTAAGTTTAGTATACGGCCGTGTGCTTACATTTAAGCTCAGAGGAAGTTTTAGGGAGGGGTTTGCATCATCTTTCAGAGAAGAAAATGGTTTCTTTAGCAGAGTAGAGCTGCTTTCAAGGAATGGAATATTGGATAAAGGCTATTCTACCTGTGGATTTGTCTTACCTGTATGGGGAAGCATTTCAGAGTCTTCATTACCTGTAGGACCATTAGTACTTGTGCTGTGAAAGTGCTAAATGGAAATAACTTGGATCTTGGATATTTTGGCATTGGCTTTAAGAGGTGTTTTTTCTGGGCTCTGCTGCTTGGGAATGAATCAATCATGACTTGTCTTTCCACGAAGCTCTATGTACTGTTTAAAGGCTTGCATTGCCTAAATGGTTTCTCTTGATTTTGCCAAAAAGACTATACTTTTGCTTATCTGTCTTGTAAACAAACCCATGCAGAAACTTGGAAAATGATGATTGTTTACTGTTTGTTCATCTCCCTGTAAACAAGCCCATAGGAATCTTGAAAAACAGATGAGCGTTTCCCTCGCTACTTATGAAATGTACTGCTATGCATTCATTTGATATTCCTTGAAGACATTTTAGCTAGGGTGCTACAGATTTATTGTTTAATAAATCGTTTATATTAGGGTTTTAAACTGTATTTATTTTGAAGTATATTATATATATATATGTGCGTGTGTATAATATATGATTATATTAAAAAGTATGACACTTGTGTATAAAACTTGATTTTTATTAAAAAGTACAACGCTATTGATCTAATTTATTCATTTTTCAGTATCACAGATGCCTTATTTTTCCCCTCAGGCAACAAGATATGATAGTCCCAATGATTAGATGTGTTCTTGCATTTGATTTTGCCATTTACAGTAGAATGTTTGTTTCTGCCTGACTACCATTTCTGTTTTTCTACCCCATTCACTCAGATATGCACTCAAGTTCACCCTATCCTGGCCTTCTGTTGTCATTTGCAAACTTTTATCTATATTCTCTGGACTGTTGCCACTTATGTCAGACCACCTGCACAGTCGCACTCTACACCCTGCTCGACACCATTTTAGCCCACTGGAATCCTTGTTGTACTCCCTGCACAATGATATTTTGGTTCCCCTGAAATTATTATGCTACCCTTCTGTCTCACTCATTCTGTGGATCTCCTTCACAAACTCCTATTGGTCCCTGGTTCCTTCAATCACATTACTGAAACATACAGCCCCAGCTAGCACCTCTCATCAGCTGTTTGCATTCAACAGAAACTTGCAACCCACTGCAGTAAACAGTCCAATCTCCATTACCCTTTTGTTCAACAGCTCAATGCAGATGGTTATTGACTATTCAAACAACACTCCCTCCTGTTGCCACTGATCTCTCTGGTTTACTCCCTCATAAAGTAAGCTTAACCATGCAGCTCACCTTTTAGTTTACCTCCTCAGCTACTCTCCCAATCAGATCCTAAGTTTCAGGTACTTTTTCTCTCCAAGATGTATACCACAAAGGTAGACAGCCAGCCATTTCATTGTTGTTTAAGATTCCAGCTAATTCTTTCCCCTCAACACACACTTCATGCTCTTACAGTAAGACTGGTTCATAGGTTCAGTTCTAATTCATTTCATGGTTTAAATCTACCACCACTGACAAAACATCTTCTCCAGACAGATTCTTGACACTGATCTAAAATTCTATACACTGGTAGGGTTACTTTCTCCCATCCCAAAACCATTATTTCCCCCACAATAGGTACTTTACCTAGTCTACCATTGCTGTCCTGGGAATCCTGTCTGTCTTTTTTTGCACATCGCATTAAATGGCCATTTAAAACCACATGGTCCTTTCAATTTCCAACTTTCTCTTATTTAGTGTAAAGTCTGCCCAAGCATCTGATGAGCCAATCAGCACTGGCCTACGTTACTCACTTCCTCTCATTTGAAATTTCTCACTTAACTGACTGACATGGTTAAACAGGCACTCTGGTATCCTCTTCAACCCACAGAACAACAGCTTGGCTTCTGGCTCGATACCTCAATCTTTGGGGCCATAGCAGTACAGATCCAGTAGGCTGTTCTTACAGCCCAGCACTTACCTTTTCAGACAGTACAAACCCTAAGCTGCATCCACTCTTAACACAGGCACTTACAACCCTCTCTAGTATCCTTGGGTGAATCTGTCTTGTTCTCTTTCCATCATGAAACCACAGTCCTTCCCCTCAGACAGAATCCCTACTCTCATTTAGATAGCTGCGCTTCATATTTTAGCACTGAGTCAGAGGTGATTTCTTACTGGAATACAGAAAAAAATGTTATAATCTCATTGACACTTATTTCTCTCCCATCATTCCTCATTGCACACTGTCAAATCTCTTCAGATGGGTTATTCACTTCTTTCACCTGATTGGTTTATTGTTGGTTACTCAATATTCATTGGTGGGGTAGTTGAACACCTCTGTAATGACTGGCTCCAAAATCTAGATATGTCATAATGAATTTTTGACTTTATGTATTCTGTACTATGGGCCTTCACTAACCTAAAAAAATGTACTGTTATTACCTTTCAGTGTCATAATACACTGGAACCAGGACAAAAGCAGTCATAGGCTGGCAGTAATGCTTTTTCAATTCAGCTACCATGGGCATGCTTTAGTTTAGTACTACATATCAATACATGTGTGTGTATGTTTTATATATATATATATATATAGAGAGAGAGAGAGAGAGCGAGAGCAAAACGTAGAAACTTAGTAGTGCAGGAATGATATTGGCATACAAATTACTAAAACAGACTATTGTAACTTTTGTAAGATCCATGTCCAATATCACTTCCCATCCTTATTAATAAACAGTGGTTTAAAGAAGTAATACCAGCTTAAATCCAGTTTTGTTATATTAAAACAAGAGATGAGAGCATTTGTCAGAG